>NC_060953.1:1859455-1910640 GCF_022045245.1 Lucilia cuprina | reverse complement strand
AGAACTGAACTAGAACTGAACTAGAACTGAACTAGAACTGAACTAGAACTGAACTAGAACTGAACTAGAACTGAATTAGAACTGAACTAGAACTGAACTGAACTAGAATTGAACTAGAACTGAACTACAACTGAACTAGAACTGAACTAGAACTTAACTAGAACTGAACTAGAACTGAACTAGGACTGAACTAGAACTGAACTAGAACTGAACTAGAGCTGAACTAGAACTGAACTAGAACTGAACTAGAACTGAACTAGAACTGAACTAGAACTGAACTAGAACTGAACTAGAACTGAACTAGAACTGAACTAGAACTGAACTAGAATTGAACTAAAACTGAACAAGAACTGAACTAGAACTGAACCAGAACTGAATTAGAACTGAAGTAGAACTGAACTAGAACTGAACTAGAAATGAACTAGAACTAAACTAGTAGTGAACTAGAACTAAACTAAAACTGTAATGGAACAGAACTAGAACTGAACTAAAACTGTAATGGAACAGAACTAGAACTGAACTAAAACTGTAATGGAACAGAACTAGAACTGAATAAGAACTCTAGGAAATGTGAATGATTACTTAAGGAATTTTATCAATTACTATATTGTGGTATATTTCAATTTTGAATTACACCACAAACTATAGATTTTTTTCTATATTATTGCTCTTAATATGCAAGGAATGCGTGACATTACAATTACATTACACATAAAACAGAATTCATTGAGAATTTATAACAACACATTATTGTTGCTAGCTAATGAATCATTTTTGCAAATGAGTTATGAGGACTTTATTGGTGGCGGGTCTTGTTGGTAAACCACCAGCCCCGTTTTGTAAAAAGTTGAATAAATAAAAGTTTATTAACATTTTGTGTGTGTGTGTCTATGAACTAAACACATTGTTTGTTTTGTTTTTATTTTTTCTTTTTCTGAAAACATATACATAATGTTGTTGTGTATATAAATGAATTTGGTATTTGCTGAAAATTTCATTAATTTCATTGAAGATTTTTGATTCCGTTTCATACTTTTGTACTTGTGTTGTGTATTGGGTACATTCATCGTTTTGTATTTTCATTGAATAGAAACGTATACGTATGTATAAACGTTATTAGTAATTGTGTATATATTTGAAGTGAAAACAACAAAAATTTTATATAAACATTGCTCATACGTTTTAAAATATAACGGCAGAAAAAAACTTGTATGCACCACCACCACACACGACTATTTATAGTTTTTCTTTCATACAAATCGTGGTGTGTTGCAAACCAACGAACAACAAAAACATATTAAGATGAAGCAGTAAAAAAATTATGACTCATTTTTTGTTCTAATGAATTAGTAGATGCACTTGTTTTTTTAATACTTATCAGGGAGTTAGTTATTTTGTGGGATGCTCCCTCTGTTGGACGCTCCCTCCAAAAACTCTAGATAATATATTTATAAAGAGAGACTTGCAAACAGCTAAACTGTTTATAGTGTGGCAAAAATGCAATGGTATGATAACTGCAAATTTACCAAAGAAATGTCAAAAAGCGCAATAGTATTGCAAAAAGTTTAATTTATTAAAGTGTTACGAAAATGCAATACTTACATAATGGAAATCGTTTGAAATTCTAGGCTAACTAAATTAAGGTTACTATACCTTTCTTTGTACAAAGGTAATAACTTGTTCTTGTAGGTGTTGCATAAATGCAAGAGTGTGATATTTAAAACCCAATGTATCTATTTCATTGTGGAATAAATTGCAAAATTTTTATGATTTCCTTTTTTCTTTTAATTGTTTTCCCTTTCTAAACTTTTTTTACTATTTTAAGATTTTTCTCAAAAATGTTGTTAGGTCCCTGTTGTCTACACATTTCTGGGAAATGTTTTTTCTTATGTAAATATTAATTAATCAAATACACATCTCCATTTTACATTTTGATTGATGGTTGAGTAATTGACATTTTTGTTGCGTTGCGCAAATGTTCTAGAAAAAAAGCAATCAAGCAACAACTCTTAGAAAATCCTGGTAATGGTGAATGACTAAAGTACTTGTTTTGGAACTAAATCAAAAATGTATGAAAGAATTGTTGTTAGAATACTAGAGGATGTTGATTGTACTAATAGATTTTACAGTCAACAATTTAGAATCAAAGTCCCGAAAAGATTCTAAACTTATTTTCAAAATTGCTCAAGTATTAAACTACACATTTACTCCCTGTCTGTCTGTCTGTCTGTCTGTCTGTCTGTTTGACTGTCTAACTCAAAAACCCTAAAAAAATCTAGTGTGTGTGTATGAGTCAGTATTGCAACAGATCACGAAATTCTGGATTTATTAGCGAGGGGAAATTTTAAAATAATGTTTGTTTAAATTATGAAATGTAAACAAAAGGGATTTATTTGTTTTTACTGTTCTTTTTTTGGATTTTCATTAAAATGTGTTTTGCGCGTTACCACATTGCTGCTGTTCTTCCTGCTTTAAAAAAAAGAAGAAAAATAAACAAAAAATTTTATATTTATTTATGTTGAGCAACGAAACAAAAAAAAAAAAAAAATAATAATATGGAAAAAATAGCTCGTAAAAAATGTATTAATTTAAATGAACTTTGTTTAATGTATAATAACATTAAATTTACATATGGTAAGGAAGACCATCATAATACATGAAGTCTTAAAAGCTATAAATATCCACAAAAAGATGAAACCAGCTTAGCTAGGAAAGGAAAATGTTAAAAACTAATTTCACTTTTTGAGAAAATTAGATTATTAAACTCAATTTTAATAATCGTTTCAATAACGTATTTTACACTAGATTACAACAGTTGGTGCAATTTAGAATTTTCAAAAATTCGATTTTAAATTTAAAGTTCTCAAATATGTGTAAAATTTCCAGTTATCAACGTTTTTCTTAAGTTTTTCAGCGAATTTAAGATTTTGTAAGTTTTACTTTTGTGTTCATGGTTTGATTTTCCAAAATTCGAACATAATTTCGAAATTTTTTAAAATATCTAAATTAAAATTAAAAAATTTGAAAACAAATTTTTTTTCATAATTTTATAACTATGTAATTTAAAAATTTCGAAATTTCGAACGTAAATTTCAAACTTGTAAAAGTTTTAAAAAAAATTCGAATTTTAGATTTTAATACAAAATTTTATATAAAAATCAAAAATTTATATATATTTTTTTTAAATTATGAGCTTAATTTTTAAATTTCGAAAATTCGAACATAAATTTGAAATATTCAAAAATGTTTGAAAAATTAAAATTTTCAATTTAATAAAATTTTTTAAATTAAATTATGACTAAAATATAAAAATTGAATAAATTGGGACAAAATATAAATATTCGAAAAATTCGAACATGTTCATGTTCGAAAATGTTCCAAAAATTCAAATTTTCAATTTAATAAAATTTTTTAAATTAAATTATGACTCAAATATAAAAATTGAATAATTTTGGAGAAAATATTAATATTCGAAAAATTCGAACATAATTTCGAAATTTTATAAAATTCTAAAAAAGTTTTACGAACCACCAAAGATTCTAGTTTTTGAAGATAATATTAAAAATATTATTTTTTTTTATTTTCAGCCTAATTTTAGATTTTCGAATTTTCGAACTTAAGTTTGAAATGGGCTAAATTGTCTAAAAATCTTTAAAATTTAATTTTATTTTATTTTATTTAAAGAAATATAACTTGTTGATAATAATTACTTAATTTTGAGCCGATATTTCAAATTTCGAAAATTCGAACTTAAATTCGAAATTTTCAAAAATGTCAAAAAATATATAAAATTTCAATTTAATTCACTTAAATACTGAACTATTATAAAATTATTAAAATTTCCTAAATTTTGGCAATAATATTAACTTTCAAAAAATTCGAAAATAATTTCGAAATTTCATAAAATTAAAAAAAATATTTAAAAAATTGCAAAACAATAAAAAATTTAATAAATATTAATATTCGAACATAATTTTGAAATTTCATAAAAATGCAAACTTTTAAAAATAGGAATTTAAAAATCTTTGAACAAATTTGTTATAAAAATTAAGCAGAATATTGAACGCAAACCAATGTGTAGCCAAAAACAGAAATTTAAACCCAACATATAGTTGGCATTCAGTAATAGGTCATGTAACTGCTTCAAATTCTTTTGAACACCAACATTGATAGAGAATTTTAAAAGCTATAATGTTTACTTTTTTATTGTTTATAAATAGTTTTCTTACTTTTTTTTCTAATTATGCTAAAAAGTTTATTAATTTTTAATTATGACTATTTTTTTTTTAATAAAATATTTTTTTAGTGGGTTTATTAAGTTTTGTTTAAAGTTATTTGTTTTTTTTTAATTTTTTTCTGTGAGAGGGGTATCAATACTTTAAGGCGGACTAATTTGCATAAAAAAAGAAATAAACCTCAAGCATGTATACAATGTAGCTGCCATTCAAGCAACGTGCTAAGAATATTGAATAAAAATATTTCTAAAATAATAACAAATACAATACAAATTATATATTTATTTGAAAAACAAAAAGAACAACAATCAAACAAAATAAAAATAAACTTTATACTATTATTTGAAAGGGCTGCGTGAAATTCGTGGAATTGTTATTTTTCACCATTTAGTTTTCTTTTATTTTATTTATACAGGAAGCTTAGAAGAAGACAAGATTACTAATAATAAACAATAATAAGAATTGTTTAAAAAGAAACAAAAAAAATATCATAATTCTAGTAATTTTATAAGACACACATACGTACGAACAGACAGACAAACGTTCCCTGTAAATTATAACTAGAAATTCCTTTAAATTCTTATTTTTATTTGTGTTTAAAGTTTATAAGCAGAGTTATAATAATAAAAAAACACCCACTATTGTAATAATAATATTATTATTTTACAAAAAAACCCAAAAGAAATGATAAAGCTACAAAAAGTTCATATTGTAATTCTTCACAGTCATTTAATTTATTCTATACGTCCGCTTTTTCTACTAAGCTTTAAAGTGTTGTTATTGTTGCGTTTATGTGTGTCCGTCCGTCCAGTTGTCTCTTGTGTATTATTGTTCATAGATTGGGGTCTGTTATATTCATGCTTCTTTCATTTGACCGTTGAGCAGAAACGACCGGAAATCGCCAACAACACCGTTTATTGTTGCAATTTTTTTTAGTTTTTTATTATTGTTTATTTTTTTCAAATTTCTTTAGTTTGTAGTATTTTAAGTTGTTTCATGTGCGTTAACATGATGATGCATGCTTGCCTTTAGTTGTTTTTTTTTTGTTTAACGCTCATACATTTAATTTATTTACTTTTAAAGTGTTAAAAAAATCTGTATTTTTTAAGCATTCATTTCAGTTGTTTTTGTGTGGGTTGGGTTCAACTAGAATTTTATTGAGTAGAATTAAATTAAAAGTTATTATCTATATATATAAAATTCTAACGTTACTGACTGACTGACTGACTGACTGATTGACTGATTCATCATCGTACAGCCTAAACGGTTAAAGCTAAAGAGCTGAAATTTGGACAGGGGGTTGGTCTCCCACCAAATAGATCCACTAAGACGGGATTTTTGGAAATTCGAATGTTTAGGGGGTAAAAAAGGGTAAAAACGGGTAAAATCGGTAACCTCATATCTCCTAAACTAGAAAAGATACAAAAATAGTTTAAAGCTTATCGTCGTTCATTTAAAAAATAAGCGGACAGGTGTCTGGTACTTTTTTCAATTTCGGCCCCTTTAGGGAATAAACGGGTAAAAACTGTATTTTGGTACTTTTTTTGCACCCCATGTATCTTTTAAACCAGTGAACATTCAAACAATATTTTTGACTCCTTCATAACTTGACGAAAAAATAAAAATATAAATTTAGTACTTTTTGGTTATTCGGATGTTTAAGGGGTGAAAATTGTACCTATTTTTGGTACTTTTTTCATAAAACATTGATTTTGGTTTATTAACTTATACATATAAATACGTAATAACGGGCTCTCACTACGATGTTGCAACATTTTGGAATAGAATTTTTATTTCGTTAATGAAATTAAGCATGTAGAGCCCGGAGTAAATGAGAATCTATAAAAGGGGACTTTTTGGTACTTTTTCGTTCTTCAAAAGGTACTTTTTGAATTTCCTATAATATTGAACCTAGAAATATGAAATTAAGTATGTAGAGGATGGATTAAGTGAGAAACTATAAAAGGGCACTTTTTGGTACTTTTTCGGTTTTCAAAAGGTACTTTTTGTGTTTTTTATAATATTGATCCTAGAAACATGAAATTAAGCATGTAGAGCACGTAGAAAATGAGAATCTATAAAGGGGACTTTTTGGTACTTTTTCGTTCTTCAAAAGGTACTTTTTGAATTTCCTATAATATTAAACCTAGAAGCATGAAATTAAGAATGTAGAGCCCGGAGTAAATAAGAATCTATAAAAGGGGACTTTTTGGTATTTTTTCGTTCTTCAAAAGGTACTTTTTGAATTTCCTATAATATTGAACCTAGAAACATGAAATTAAGTATGTAGAGGATGGATTAAGTGAGAACCTATAAAAGGGGACTTTTGGTACTTTTTCGTTCTTCAAAAGGTACTTTTTGGATTTTTGTATAATATTGAACCTAGAAACATGAAATTAAGCATGTAGAGCCCGGAGTAAATGAGAATCTATAAAAGGAGACTTTTTGGTACTGTTTCGTTCTACAAAAGGTACTTTTTATGAGAATCTATAAAAGTGGACTTTTTGGTATTTTTTCGTTCGGTCTCCCACTACGATGTTGCAACATTTTGGAATAGAATTTTTATTTCGTTAATGAAATTAAGCATGTAGAGCCCGGAGTAAATGAGAATCTATAAAAGGGAACTTTTTGGTACTTTTTCGTTCTTCAAAAGGTACTTTTTGAATTTCCTATAATATTAAACCTAGAACATAATATTAAGTATGTAGAGCCCGGAGTAAATGAGAATCTATAAAAGGGGACTTTTTGGTACTTTTTCGTTCTTCAAAAGGTACTTTTTTAATTTCCTATAATATTGAACCTAGAAACATGAAATTAAGTATATAGAGGATGGATTAAGTGAGAACCTATAAAAGGGGACTTTTGGTACTTTTTTGTTCTTCAAAAGGTACTTTTTGGATTTTTGTATAATATTGAACCTAGAAACATGAAATTAAGCATGTAGAGCCCGGAGTAAATGAGAATATATAAAAGTAGACTTTTTGGTACTGTTTCGTTCTACAAAAGGTACTTTTTATGAGAATCTATAAAAGGGGACTTTTTGGTACTTTTTCGTTCTTCAAAAGGTACTTTTTGAATTTCCTATAATAATGAACCTAGAAACATGAAATTAAGTATGTAGAGGATGGATTAAGTGAGAACCTTTAAAAGGGGACTTTTGGTACTTTTTCGTTCTTCAAAAGGTACTTTTTGGATTTTTGTATAATATTGAACCTAGGAACCTGAAATTAAGCATGTAGAGCCCGGATTAAGTGAGGACCTATAAAAGGGGACTTTTTGGTACTTTTCCGTTCTTTAAAAGGTACATTTTGAATTTTCTATAATAATGAACCTAGAAACATGAAATTAAGTATGTAGAGGATGGATTAAGTGAGAACCTATAAAAGGGGACTTTTGGTACTTTTTCGTTCTTCAAAAGGTACTTTTGGATTTTTGTATAATATTGATCCTAGAAACATGAAATTAAGCATGTGGAGCCCGGAGTTAATTAGAATCTTTAAAAGCAATCAGGGACTTGAGTAAATGAAAATTTAAACTGGAATATTTTCTGGTACTTTTTGAACTTAGGAACATGAAATTAAATAAAATAGGTCCTTTGGTACTTTTTCGTACTTCACTGGTACTGGTACTTTTAGAGCTTTCTAAAATATTGAATATATAAACATAAAATTAAACACGAAAATTGAAAAAGCATACTCTGGTACTTTTTTGTTCTTTTACTAATACTTTTCGAATTTTCTATAATATTGAACCTAAAAACAATAAATTGGAAATGTAGCTTCCTGATTGTATAAAAATCTTTATGCGTTTTTTTTTGGTTTCTGGTTGAAAATTAAACATGCGTCATCCTGATTTAATGAAAATATATAAAAAGGCACTGTCTGGTACTTTTTCGTTATTCAACTGTTTTTTCTAATTTTCTGTAATATTGAGACTAGAATCATAAAATCAAACTTAAAGAGTTCTCTAAAAGGGGAATTTTTGATATTGCAGATATATACATTTACAATAATGATATTTATTTTATTCCATTACGATAAGGGTAGCGAAGCACACTGGGTATAGCTAGTACCCTATAAACAATTAGGTGGATAGACAGACAGTTTGTAGTTTTATTTTAAAATGTTGCCAACAGAAAGTTAATTGGAAATGTGAGAGAGTGTAGCCAACTTTGTGCTAAATTTGGCATTTCCTTTCTTTTTTTTTTGAAATAGAACTACTACAAAAGGAAAAGGGACTTTGGAATGTAAACATTTAATATTATTTTAATTAATATTAATAGGCAGACACAAGTATGTAATTTTCTTTAAAATATTACCAAGTAAGAGTGTAGCCAACTTTATGCTAAATGTGGTATTCCCTTTCTTTTTTATAAAAAAGAATACTTAACATAGAAAAGGGATTTTGAAATTGAAGCATTTAGCTTGATTAATATTATTTTCCAATTTATGCATTCCCTACATAGAGTGTTGAGGTGAGAAGGGGACTATAGACCATAGGGGTAAATCAGTCAACCTTTTAAGACTTATTAAGTCTATACATCAAGTTTTGTCTTAAAAATTCTGCAAAAAACTAAAATTATTATATGTAAAGTATTTTAAATTATGTTACCTATTAAAACACCAAGGGGGACCATATGCCATAGGGGACATAGCAAGATTTCATCAATTTGTCGATATAAATTTTTTGAAAGTATTTTTAAATTCGTTATTTCTTTAAACATCAATGTAGGGCACAGGGGAGCCATACCAAAGGGAAACATTTGCTAACATTTTATATTAATTAATCAATGCGTCAAGATTTGTCAAAAAAAATAATTAATAATTAATTAAGATTTCTTTGAAAGTATATAGGGATTATATATCAAAAGGTCTTATCAGGACCACTGGAATCTGCTAACATTATCAAATTATTGAATAGAAGCGTTAAAATTTTACGCAATCTTTCAATAATTATTATTGAAAAATCTTTTGAACATAAAAAACCAATAGTTAAGTTTAATTCAAAAAATGGCTAAACCCACTTCATGTCCAATTCGCCCGTAATTGATTCCGTTACATGACAACACTCTAGGCGGACCACACACCATAGGAATACATCTGCTAAAATTTTAAAATTATGAACAGAAGCTTCAAAATTTGTCACAATCTTTCAATAATAAATGAAAAATCTTTGGGAAATATATTAAAAACTGTTACTTATTTCAACACCAAGAAAAAATAGAAGGGGGACTATAGACCATAGTTGCACAGTTCATTTATATTTGACTCAAAATTTTAGGAATATATTGTTATAATTTTGAAAAACCAATAGTTTTAGAAATTGGGAAAAAATATACTGTTACCACTTCGTTGCCAATTCGCCGCGTAATTTATTCTGTGCTACAAAAACAATATCAAAATTTATTTTTGCAAATGTTGGTGTGCCAACAATTTATTAAAATATATATTTTTTTCTATTTTACAAATAATAATTCAATTTTGTGTTCAAATGAGTCTATTTTGTTTTTTTAAATTACAAAAGAAAATAAAAAATATAGTGTTGGCGTTGCCGTATTAGGTTGTAAAACAAAAAAGTTGTTAATTTATTTTTAACGTTTTTTTTTTTTAAATCAGCTCTATTCAGGCAACGCAATTATTTAAATTTAAGTAAAAGAACAACTCTGTAGTAACAGTACTACCAGTGGTAGAAAAAAATTAAAAATTTAAAACCTCTGTTACCACGATGTCTCATTTTTGTAATTTGGAATGTCAGTGGTATTAATTTAGAAAAAAGATTTGAAAAGTTTTAATCTTAAAACTGTTATTTAGAATGTCAATGCTATTTGGAATGTAACCACCTTTGGGTTCTATATAGTACTTTCTAAACTTCTCCAATAGAGCAGATGTTTTTTCTCATAAATGTCGAGTGTTTATAAATATTTAGGCGTTATGTTGATAGATTTTTATTTTCGATTTGTTATTTAACAAAAATTATAAAAAACATAGTGTGGGTTTTTTTAATTTGTTGTTTTGGCGGTTGGTATATTATGTTTGTTTTCAGGTTAACCACATTTAGCCGTCAGTGGTAATAATAATGTGACTGATTAAAAAAATTTAAAAGCTTATAAATATTTTTAACTCTAAAGCTGGTAAATATATAAAAAGAATTATTTAAAAATACACAACAACATAAAAAAGTTAAAGAGAAAATAAACTAAATTTTTCTTTTAGTTTAGGCTTTCTCTTACCTATAAGTGAATATAAAAAAATAAATAAATAAACACAAAATATAATTTATATAAAACAACAGCATGTTGCTTTAACCAAAAAAAGACAACACATGAACTAAATCCAATGCTAAGAAAAATACAACAAAAACAAAAGCAATATAAACTATAAAATAAAGTTGAACACAAATAAAAAAAATCACAATAAACTTAAAAGGCATTGAGAAAGAGGCCAGCAGCAGCAACAACTTAAGAAAAGTCAGTTAAATTCTGAAAATGTGGAAAAAAATAAAGCTAATGAAAAGATATGAACTGAAAATTCCTAAGCAACGCCATTGTCGTACGTTCTTTATAACTATAAAAGGGAAGGAGAGAAATAATAAGCAAGATTCAACAAAAAAAAACCCAGAAACATACGACATAAAGAAAAGTGATAACAACAACAATAAGAAAAAGACGTAAAGAAGAAGACAAAAAAAGCAACACTGCAGAGTTTTCAAAACATTGGAGTCAGGAATGGACAAATTAACTGTTTTTTCAGGAGCAATTAAAAAGATATACACAAGGCATATGATACCTTTTCAAGCTTCAACAGGGACGCCAATAAATATTCCGGAAACTATATACATTAATCATACATATATAAAATCAATTACTTTTTGTTCTTAATAAATAATTCATTGATAATTTCCGGAAAATGCATAATGTTGAAAGTGTCTAAAGATCTATATAAAGTGTTTAGTGTGAAAATTTAAATAACATATTAATTCAAAGTGCTGTGATTGAAACTTAACTGTTTTCAAAAATTTATTTTTAAATTCCTATAAAGACAATCAATCGCTTGTTCTCAATAAAGTTACCACAAAAATACAAAACCAATTCAACTGAAAACAAGTTCAAATGTCTATTATCCAACTCTGACATACATATGAGTTTGTATGTTGCTGTTTAGCTGCATGTTTGAGGAGGATGGTTTGGTGGAGGTGGTTAGTGGTGCAAGTTGTTTAAAGAAAGAAAGAATGTGAAACAAAACCCAGTCTCTACAGTAAAAGAATGTATGAATATGTTTGATAAAACAACAAACAACGACCTGTTGATGCGTAAATATATCAAGCATACACTAAATAACAGTAACAACAAAAACAACAGCAACAAATCCACACACACACAAACAAACACACTTTTTACAAGTAGTGCAACAAGGCGAAAAGCTTCCCAAAATGAATAACAAAAAACTGCATTCAATAAATATCCGCATGTGCCGGCGTATTAAACTGCTGCTCATCACATTGAGCTGGCAGCAGCAGTAAATGTTAAACGCACTTGAAAAACTTTACGACTCATACTCATAAGAAAGATCTATAAGATTTCCATCGACAATGGTTGATGATGACGTTTGTTGTCGAATGCCATTGTAACTGCTGGACCGCCGGCCGGACGGACCATTATCATCATAACTAACCAGGCATCCGCCGTTTGGTTTGGTTGGATAGATGGTTGTTTGCTTGTTGTGCTTTGGTTTGCTTGATTTTTTATTTAGACCTACTATAACTAAAACTAAGCGGTTATTGACACTAAATACTTCTTAAGTGAGAAGTAGAAAAAAAGGAAATTGATGAATATGAGGGAGATGAGAATGAGAATTTGAAAGGGTTTTTTTTATTTCGATTGTGAAGTCAGTATGACCTGTGTGACTGGATGGATGCTGATGCAAGCCGGCAAGGCAAGGCTGTTTAGAAGCTTAATGGACACAACAATTTTTGATACATAGATGCTGTATACAGTTGGGTTGGAACTTGTAGATGATAAGATTTCTCTAAAGATTAAGGCATATTTGTGTTCGAATAGGAAGCTCGAATATGTCGGGATTTTTTTAAGAAATCTATTGAACTTTTTGTGGCGAAGGTTTGAACTAAATTGTAACCTGAACTAGCCAAACTGAAAGAAAAAAACTTGAGACTTAACACAATGTGATACCAAGGTTTAGCGGAAGATAATCAATCTAGTCAATCTGAAAGTAAAACTTGTTTAAAAATTACTTGTTTGAGTTTTGCTCATCTTTTGAATCAAATTGAACCCTTCAACAACTATATTTGTACACACAACTGCAAGTGAAACCATTAAAAATAAACTTATTTCTGTATCATTAAAAAATTATTAATAAAAACACAGAAAAACATAAAAATTCTACACACACAGAAAGTTGGAAGCAATTTATGGAAACTCTACTCGAGAAAAACGTCAATAACCCAATATGCATAAAACAAACTCGCACCATAAAGAGTATGTATTTAAATTAATTTAATTTATGAAGGCAGCATTTACATACAGGCATGTTTGTGCATGCACCACTACACACAAACAAACAATTTAAACTTTACAAATTAGAAATTATAACAATTTACAGAACGGAAGTTACTCGTATAATTGTAATAAAATTCTATTTACAACAGCAGCCAGCCATCCACTCTGTTATTATTACTTATTTCAATATATGGATGCACATATTAGGTCCAATAACAGAACAGCAGCAGCAGCAGACGGGCAGATTGGACGAGCGGACAGAAACGAATGAAACGCAGAGTAAAATGCACTAAACTAAATGACTGACTGACAATCATATGTGTGTACGAATGAATTGCAAAATGCATGAAAGATGTGAATGAGTAATAATATCATCCTCCTATCAGCTTCATCATCATCTTTATTTAAATTGTGGTTGCATTTTATTAATTAAAGTAGTCCCAGAATGAACAAAAAAAAACATAATAAATAAAGGAACACATTATAAACATATAAGAAAAAACATGAAAAATAAACTGGTTGCTGCCTGCTGCATGTATTGGATGATGTTCTTCTGGTCTCAGGTCTGGTCTGGCATACAAATATGCTTTAATTTGTTGTTGCTATTAGTATTTTTTTAAAAATGTGAAAT
The DNA here is from genome assembly GCF_022045245.1 of Lucilia cuprina. Taxonomy (NCBI): domain Eukaryota; kingdom Metazoa; phylum Arthropoda; class Insecta; order Diptera; family Calliphoridae; genus Lucilia; species Lucilia cuprina. The sequence continues at coordinate 1,897,262 of NC_060953.1, read as the reverse complement.
GCGTAAAAACAGTGTAGATTTTTTATTGTTGTTATTTTTGTTGTTGTAGTTTAAAACAAATAAGAAATTAAATGAAAAATAGCTCATATAATGAAATGACATGTAAATTAATAGCATCTGGTTGATTTTAATTTAAATACTACTCGGCTTGTTTTTTTTTATTTCGTTTGCATATTAATTTATTTGTTTAGGAAAAACATACATATTTGTTGTTTTTTTAAAAGTAAGGGGAAGGGATGATTTTATTAAAGAAAAATGTTTGATTTTTAGAAAATAATGTAAGATTTGAAAGTAAATACAAGTGAAACTAGGATTATAATACTATACAACCTTAACCCATATTAAAACAATTACTTATTGTTTTTAATATATAATATATAGACTTTTCCCTCAAAGTGGTAAATGTTCAAATTACAAATCAAAAATATACTTTCTCTTACTTGAAATACAATTGTTTAAAATTTTGTTGGGTTCACTTTAATCATAAGTTCATACAAGGTTAATATATCAAATTGTCTATTGAAATATTATCAACCTGTTTTTCTATTAGGCCTAAATTTCACACAGAAAAAATAACATACAATTTCCATTTCCTGATTTATATAATAATATTTTCGAAATGTATTTATAGGTACTCTATTCTGTCGTATATTTGCACTAAAATATCAATAGATGTTTCATTTCTACACCCAGACATATGTAGAACTTCCTCCTGCTTCTCTTCCTTAACAAAGTTAGGGGAAATGAATACGAGAATGTGTCATTATTTTTTCCAGAGTCAAAGTCAGTATTTCTTTCTTTCATTATATATTTTTTTTGTTTGCCTTAATCATTACATTTCAATATGAATGAATTGATATACGAGTAACACAGCAACACAAAACGACGACTAACTACAACAACTTTATCTACGAAATGAAACAGAGCAAAAAAAACAGATACAAAAACGAAAAATTAACTGTGTTATGAATGACAGTGAATTGTAGTCATTTGCTACTCAAAAAAAAAAAAAATTGTATGGAACACAGGGTTATACTATCTATAGCACGCTTCTCCTTTTTTTGTCTGGACATTCCTTTCTTTCTCTCTCTTCCCGTCCCACAAAACTTAAATCTGTTTAGCAGTAAGTTTCAAAATTATAGGAAACAAAAGAGTGTTATTTCTGTTTGTTATATACATATGTATTGTATATATGTTATCTGTAACAATATAAAAACTGACTTTCTAAAGCCCATTAATTTATTTTTTATGAGTATTTTATACAACTTTTTTTTTCATTGATAAAGTTAGATATTTTTGTGTTCTGTTTCTTGTTTTTACGATTTTGCAAATTAAAAATAAATATAAACAATTTGTGTATTTTTAATGATTACAGAATGATAAGATACGCAAATAGTTTTAACTAAACAGTTAGGCCCAGATATTTTGAAATATATGTATAATTGTTAATAAAGGGCAAATGTGTTTGGGAAGAGAGATTGTGTTTAAATTAGTATGGCATAATATTCTATAGGCAATAAAAGTTTAGTTGGACTTGGTTTTAAGGGAGTTTCTTATTTCTATTATTAAACAATTTTATATTGAACAATATTTAAATTTTTTATAAAATTATTTCAAAATTTTGTTACTATAATTTAAGAATAAATACTTAAGATTTTAGTGACATCTCGGGAAATTTTAAAATTTTTCAATGTAGGGTTCAAAGGTCAAATATGTTTTAAAACTTATTAAATCATTATGTTTATTGTTGAGGCAAGTACTGTCTAGTCTGTAGTTTATTCTATAGTCTAGTCTATAATCTAGTTCATATTTCAGTCTTTAGTCCTGTCTATAGTCTAGTTTATAGTTCAGTCTATAGTCTAGTCGTTAGTGTGGTCTATAGTCTAGTTAATAGTTCACTCTATAGTCTAGTCTTTGTTATAGTTCAGTCTAAATTCTAGTCTATAGTCAAGTATGTTGCCTAGACTATTGTCTAGTCTATAGTCTAGTTTATAGTCTAGTTTATAGTTTAGTTTACAGCCTAGTCTAGTCTTTAATCTAGTCTATGCTATAGTCTACTCTATAGTCTAGTCAAGTCTAGATTAGGTCTATAGTCCAGTGCAAAGTTTAGTTTATAGTCTGGTTTTTCGTCTAGTCTGTAAGCTAGTGTTTAGTGTTAGTTTACAGTTTATTCTATAGTGCAGTCAACGGTCTATGTTATAGCCCATAGTCTATAAGTTAGACTAGTTTACTATAGTGTTGTCAAGGGTCTGTAGTCTGGTCTAGGTTATAGTCCATTTGGATTAAGGAAAACTAATTAAAGAGACAAAATAACCAAGAAAAGTTTACAAAATTACCATCACCTACTATTTATGTATTTCGGTAGCAGACGGTTTCCTACAGTTTAATGTCTTACAAGTAGGCTGATAAGTAAACAGCAATATTTTCAAAGCTTTTACTAGATTTTTTTTCAATTCGACTTTTTAACAAATTTCCAATAAGAATCTTTCTTTTACTTTCCCTATTGAAAAAATACTGCGTATAAAAATTGTTTGTTTAACTTAATAATACCACAAATCTGTTTCGTTAATATTTAAACATTTAATGTAATTTGTAACAACAAAGTAAAAACTGTTGTTGTTGCCTTTAAAATTTTTTTTATATAAAAAAAGTTAAAAATTGTGTAAATATTAAAAGTAAACAAACACCACCAGCCATAAATGTTAAATGAAATTTCTTTAATACTCTTGTTATACTTTTTTTTAAAATACCCTTTTTTGTTGTAAAGCAATTTATTATAAAACGATTTTATTCTTTACAAAATTCATGAAAAATAAAAAAGAAAAAGTATTAAAAAATAAACATTTAGGGCTATAGGTGGAATTAAGATAAGAAGTCAATAACCTTAATAAAAAAAAAACTTTTAAACAGATTATTTATGATTATAAAAGTGACCCAATTTAGTGAAGTAAAAGAAAATTACTGCAGTTTGAAAAATAAAGAAAAAACTTCTTACCTTGAAGAGCCACAACACGACAACCATCTTGTTTCAAACGTTTGTGTAAAACATTAATGGTGGAATCAGGACTACCCAAAGCAGAGCCCAAAACATCCAGGGAGGAGGATTGTTGTGAAGACAGTAATAAGGAAGGAGCAGAGGAAGTATCATTATTTGCTGCAGTTAAACCACCACTACCACCACCATGGCCCACCTCATTATATAGCACAAACAAACTGACTTTATAGCCATTTTGTATGCGTTCCTTTAGATCGGGCGATTTGATGGTGGATAGAAGATCAATTTTACCCGCCGCCAAACGTCTCAGCATGATGCTGGGTATGGAGAAATTAACAGCAGAACGTATATGGCACTCGCTAAATTCATTGGAGCTGCGACAATCTAATATTATTAAATCTTTGGCATCGCGCAACGAAGAGGAACCGGAAACGGTACGCAATTCCGATTGCAACCATTCTTTGCTAATAAATTCATATTCCGTTTCAGGCATTTTGTTTATGTTTTTGTTTATTTCTTTTCTTTTTAATCACTTACTGTGTTGTTGTTTATGTAAGCCCACTGTGACAATAGGAAGATAATTTTGCTATTGTTTTAATTGCTCAGATTTATTTTTTGAGTGTAAATTTGCTGTTCTATTAGTTTTATTATATATTTTGTTGTTGCTGCTGTTTTTCAGATTCAAGTTTATTTTAGCACATTATTGTTATCTTACGAAATTCATCAACCATTTGTCATTTTCTAATTTCTAAACAAAATACAAACAAAAAAATTATCTACTGAGAGAGCACAACAAATGATTTGCCTCTGACGACAACAAACATTTTAATTTGTTTTTTTTTCTGTTTTAATTTAAGTTTTGTATTTGTTGTAATTGTATTTAGCGCATTTCATTTAATATTTATTTATTATTTTGCATTAATTTACTCAAAATTTGGTTAAATTTTGCATTTTTTGTTGTTTTTATTTTATACAATTCTTTCCTCTTATTTTCTACACTTTAGTTGTTTTTTGTTGTTGTTCTCAACTTGACATTACTCATGGCTTTTTTTTTGTTTTTTTTCTTTATAACAAAATTGTACCCTACAATTTTTTGTTTTGTTTTTCTTAATAAATTTTAAAATATTTAACTAATATTTTTAGCAGTTTAAATAATTTTTAAACAATTTTCATTTGTTTATTACACAATTTTTTTTTGTTGGAAGTTTTATTTATTGATACAAATTTTTTTTGTTACAGGTTCTTTTTTTTATTATTTTGTTGTGTATGTATTTTGTTATTGTTGTAGCTGCAAGACTAAACAAAAAAATTTGTTACTTTGTTTTGGAGAATTTTTCTTATTACTTTTTTTTTGTAAAAAACAATGTAATTTTTTCAAACTTTAATTTTACATAATTTTCTTTTAAGATATTTGTTTATTTTATGATAAATTTATTTTATTTATTATAATTTTTATTTAATATTTTATTTTTTTAATTTATGTAAATTATTAAATTTTTTTAATTTGTTTTTTCTTTTTTAGTTCCAAGGCACACCACCAGAGCGTTACCATACGTTTGTGTAAAATAACAGAGGAAAAAACAAACCATTAACGACTACAGCCACGAGTAAAGTGATTTTCATCCAATAATTTTTAAACAGTCAAACATTCTGCGGATGGATGTTTTGATGTTGTTGTTATTGTTGGTGTGCTCAAGTTTGTGTTTTTTTTTTTTTTGGTGTACGAGAGTGTGTTGTGTTTTTTTACTTTGCTCTAACAGGGATGGAAATGTGATTAGGAATTATGCTCTTGATAGTAACAATGATTTTTTAGCTTTCTAACAAAAATCTTTTTTACAGAAAAAAGACAAAATGTCCTGTATAACAGTTTCTTAAACAGAAAATTTGTATATACCGCTTTTTTTAGAAAATGTTGTATATAACACAAATGTTATAACAGTTTTTTATTGCTGCTTTTTATACATAGTTTTTGTATAACAGAGTACATTTTTTCTTTGAAACATTTTTTAGTATAAGTTTTCTATAGAACCTGTTTTTCTTTAAAAATATTTCGTTATAACAGTTTTCTTTATTAAAGTTTTTGTATTAACAATTCTTTTAGAAAGTTTTCTGTATAACAGTTTTCTAAAGACATTTTTGTGTAACAATTGTAAAAAATTAGGGTTGTCAATTATTCGTGATTAAAATTATTCGAACATACAATATTTTTTCATTCGAGTAGTCGACTAAATTTCAAAACTTATTCGATTAATCGAACGAATAACGAATACAAGTTCCTATTCGAAAAATTTAATAAAATATAAATAAAACTTGCCAAACACCTCCAAAATCCTAAGATACGGGTAAAAATGGATTTGCGTACATTAATACACTTATACGTCAGTAACTTAGTTCAATATCAACCTATTTTAAATTTCTCAAGAGATTCCAAAGTGGAAGCTGAGACTTTTATAATGATATAAGTATACGATGTTTAACTTAAGTAGAGAAATATATGTATGTGCATTTCTTTAGCTACTTAACATATCTTATACCTACCATAAGCAAATGGGGGTATGTTGTATTTGTCATTCCTTTTGTAACACATCAAAATATTGGGTCCTTATTAGATTTCAAAACGATCTAGCAGTTCATCCGCCTGTCTGTTGAAAACACAATAGGACGAACTAGAGAGTTGAAATTTTGAATAAATATTTGTTTTGTTTGGTATTGAAAATGAGCAATAACTGTCTACGATTTATCCTAGCACCCATATAAAGTTCCCTTCGGAAAATTGCTATAATGCAAATAACTGGCTTATAAAAGCACGAATGGCAGAGAAATTTCAAATGTAAAAATTTTTCAGGAACCAAAATGTTTTGTTAAAATATTATAAATATCAGCCTATAATCAATCCTACCTCCCATTTAAAGATTCCATCATAACTCGCTTAAAAAGTATAGCAACTAAATTCTACATAAACATGTCTTTTAGGAACTACCTATCTGTTTTAATCATTGTCAACATCTAAAAAATGCATGGAATCACTTTTAACATAGCAACATATACATTTCAAAAAGTAGAAAATGATTTGTATCAGTTATAAGGTATTATAATAGTTGTTCTTTAGAAAATTATTCTGTTTAGATATTTTGAGAGCAAAAAAAATTAATTAAATATTATTAAACTTTCCATCCCTGTTAGCTACTTTAAAGAACAAAACAAAAAAAAAAGAGTGTAGAGTATTAAAAGTGTTGTTGCTGCTATTAATATTATGCTGACTGCTGAGCTGTTCACAAACAACAAATGTAAACGTTACTTTAGCAGGTATGTACAATAATTTTCCTTTATTATTTTATATTTTTATTCCTCAAAAAACAAAAAAAACCCTTATCAACACAACAAAAATCATAAATACTTGTTACTCTCTTCCTACAATTACACACTACTCTCATGATGTACTTTAAAAATAGTAGAAATGTAAATGTGTGTTATTTTTTCTGTTCAGTAAGAAAATGTCTCCATTTAAATAATTCTTTTTTATACTTCATTCATTTCGAGTGTAGAGATTTATTTTGCTGTTTTATATATTTTTTTCATAAGTGTCTATGAGATACATATTAAATTTAATATCTCTCTCTATTACTTGCACTCCTGTTTTGTTTGTTTTTTTTTCTTCTTCTTCTCCCCTTTATACTCATTTTTGTTTATGCTCCACTATATTGTATTTTATTCTCTTGTTTTCTTATTTTGTATAAGTTCATTGATATTTTTCTTTTATGTATCAATATGTATGTGTGTGTGTGTTTGAGTGCCGCGATTCATTGAAATATTGTGTTTAGTTTAGTATACCGAAATCATAAAACCTTTTCTTACATATATGTGTACAAATACGAGAGGACCGCGAGTTCACTTTGTTGCTCTGCTGCCATTGTTGCCTTTATAGCTGTTATAGGTAAAGGTGTTTAGATTAGGTGCAGAGATTTGAAATAAACAAAAATCGCTATGTTTTCCTATAGGCAATTGGGTAGTTGGAGGAATATACTTATTATTTTATGATTTTTCAGAAATTTGAATAATTTTGATTCAAACATTTTTCTATATAAAATTTTTTCTTAGAAAATGATCTGCTTAACTCTTGTTCTTTAAACATTTTGCTGCAAAACTACTTTATACTACATTTTCTTTATAATACCTTATAATTCATTATAATCGTATTATAGTACTTTATAATATATTATAATGTGTTATAATACATTATAACAGTGTTATTATGATTTATAATACATTATTAAAGTGTTATAATGCATTATACTATATTATAATAATATTATAATATAATGTAAAACATTTTTATATCGTTATATTACATTATAATAACTTTATAATATTTTTCATTATATTATTTTAAAATGCTTTATAATAAATTATAATATATTATAATTAGAGCACTATTATATTATAATTCATTGTAAAAAAGTTATAATGCATAAAAACTATATTATAATTGCGTTATAATGCATTATAATGACTTTCAATAAATTTTAATTGAATTAAAATCATTCTATCTTCATAATAATATATTATAACAAATTATAATTGCATTATAATGTTTAAAAAACATTTACGTTCTATTATAATTAAGTTTAATTATATTATAATTGGTTATAACATATTATAATTATATTATAATACTTTATAGCTTATTATAATTGTATTATAATGACTTATTATACATCAGAAGTGCATTATATTGTCTTGCAATTCATTATAATATAATTTGTAGTGCAATTTACTTATTTATCTTTAGAACATTTTTGATAAAACATTTTTGTATAAAAATGTTAGTGTAGCCAGGTATTCCTGTGAAACATTTTGGGCATAATACTTGTGTATCAATTTTGAGTTTAAGTTTTTTTTTTTAAATTTGTTATTTTATTGTTTTACTCCTTTCTGTTAATATTCTTTCTTAATATTTTTATTTGCATTTCCCACTTTTGTATAGAAATAATATTTATTAAATATTGAAACTTTATGTATCCTCGAACTTCTAGTAACTTAAATTTTTTTACACTACATACACACCTTTCACAATATTAATTTTCTTTTTAAATATACAAAAGTTATGCATTTTTTTCTTAACTTTTGATAAAATAAACACTCTCTCTTGCCGTGCAAAAGTAATAGTAAAGAAACTTTATATTTTCCCCAAAAAAAAAAAATAAACAAGAAAAACAAAATTAATATTTTCTCTATTTTGGAGACCAAAAAACAAATTTAGATTTATATCCATGACCCTGATACTTCAAAAGCAAAAGTAGCTGCAACAAAAAAACGAAAGAAAGAAAATCCCAAAAGGAAAAAACAACATCCTCGACTATACAACAAACAGCAACCTCAGAGCAGCAAGCAGCTTAAGCACCAACGACCCACCAACAATAACAAACATACAAAAAAAATCAGTAATAACAACCCATAAACAAGGTGAACTTATTTCAAGGATATCAAAAACAAATACAAGCGCGTGTTCAAGTCTACAAGATAAAAAAGAAGAACAAAAAAAACTTACCAACAAACATTTACTCTCTCATAGACAAAAAACAACCTGTATTTGTTGCAAATGTATGGGTATGTGCAAAATGTAAAAAATGGCGCCTGCTCTGTTGAGGTATCCTTGTTTTTAACTCTACAACAGTTTTTTTTTTTTGCAATTGTATTAGTGAGCTTTGTGTTACGGGGGCCTTTAAGGAGACTTAATGCTAAACATAAGAGTAAAGTAATGTTTGACAGGGTAGAGAGTAGCCAGAATAAATTTATAATGAAAAATACCTACACATTTACAAATATGTTGTAGAAATGTACTGTATGTATGTTTAGAGTAAAATTTATATAGGAAATTTATATGTTAGTATAAGTGTTTAATACATAGACCTTCCTCTATATATTATTTGTAGGTATATAATGTATATATGTATATATATTGAGTATTGGCCAAAAAAGCAAGTAAAGTTTAATTCATGAATGAAAAACCCACGCAGGACATAAAATGAAAACATTTATACATACATATATACATACATATGTATATATGTATATGTATGTACATAAGTTAATGTGTATAAGTTAAAACCCACTTAAATTTAACGTAAAAGATAAAATGACTATTTGTCTGTTAAACTATTCAAATAGTGAGATGTTGCAACAGACAAACCTAAGTTACTGTCAGATATACATACTTACTGCTGCTAAGGCAAATACCTAAATTTTATTACAGTTATACAGAAGAATAATAACAGTGTAAAAGTACTTTTTTTTGGAAAAAGGACTATTTTGTTATAAATTTAATTAGGGACTAAGTCGATAAAAAAGAGAATTTTTTAAAAGAATAAAATATTATATTACATTTGTATTATAATACTTTATACTACATTATAATTGTTTTATAATGCATTATACTGTGTTATAATTGCTTTGAAATGTATAATAATATATTATAATGTTTTATAAAACGTTATAATTATATTATAATAGATTTATTCGTTGTAATTATAAATTATAATGAATTATACTAGATTATATGCATTGTACAATATTATATTTATGTTATAATTTCAAACATTTTATTATAATTTCCTATTTTACATTGTAATTATATTAAAACACATTATATTAAATTATAATTGTGTTATAATACTTTATTCTACATTATAATTGTATTATAATACATCATACTGTATTATAATTGCATTATGATACATTATACTAAATTATATTTGTGTTATAATACATTATTCTACATTATAATTATATTATAATATGTAATACTATGTTATAATGTCCCATTTTACATTATAATTTTATTATAATACATTATACTGTATTATAATTACATTGTAATGCATTATACTAAATTATAATTGTGTTATAATGCTTTATACTACATTATAATTGTATTATAATATGTAATACTATGTAATAATGTCCTATTATACATTATAATTATATTATAATACATCATACTGTATTATAATTGCATTATAATGCATTATACTTAATTATAATTGTGTTATAATGCTTTATACTACATTATAATTGTAAAATAATACTGTACACTACATTATAGTCAATGTCAAAAATAAAAAAATTGAAATAACATCAATTCTTCTTTATGCCCCCTAATAACATACAGAATTATTTCAGATCCAATTGAGCAGAATTTAATAGAACTTTTTGTATTCCAATCCAGTTGTTTTTGGAAAATTATGCCAAAATAAAGTTTGTTGTTGTTGTTTTTTTTCTTTTCTTGCTTGTTAAAATGATTGCTGGTTGTTACTGCCATTTTTACACCTACCAATATGTCAAAATATTTTTAGAATCAATTTAATACTGAAGCATTAAATGTAACAAGAGAACGGAAGTGGGTTTCAAAAAAAATTTATATATATGTAAATATATTTTCAACTGCTGCTGCTATTATTGTCTGTGTGGGTTTTTATACTTTTTTTTTGGAATGACCTGGTTTATAAAAATAATTACATTGATTTTGTACTCCATGCCACTAGAATACTTGTTTCGTTTATAAAAAAAGCACCTAAAATCTGTAACGCTTTTTTTTTGTTTGAAAAGACGTAGTAAAATGTGTAACTGTGTAAACGGTTTAGCAAATTATATTTTATTTTTAAAACATCCTACATGATGTAAATAAACAATGTTAAGTAGCTAAAGAAATGTGAGAGAAGAAGATCATTTTTTTGTTAGAGAGTTAGTGGTTGGATTTATTGAATTTTTGAAGCATAAAATTGTTTTTATACTGCTTTATAAGCATGTTATAAAGTGTTATAATTTATTATAACTGTGTTATAAAACATTATAATGTATTATTATAATTATTGTATTATAAGGGGTTGTTATTATAATGAAATAAGAGTAAGTTATAATTGACATAGTGAGTTATAATATATAATTTATTTTAAAATAATTCGTTATATTGTATTATAATTGATTATTTTCATTAATAATTATGTTATAATGGATTATAATGCATTATCATACTTTGTTTTTTATCTGTTATAATATTGTAAAATGGATTATAATGTGTTATTATAGATTATAATGTCCTGTAATTGTGTTTCACTCAAATATTTTTGAGTTATAATAAATTATAAGAGATTATAATAGTGTTATAATGAATTATAATGCAATGTAATATTAAAAAATTGTGTTATAACGAATAATAATGCATTATAATATATTATAATTATGTTATAATACATTATAATCGATTAAAATTGTACTTTAATACATAATAATGTAATAAATTTGATAATAGTTTTATTGTATAAAAACACATTATAATTTTGTTATAATTATAATGTGTTGTAATAGATTATAATATATGTATTGTAATTTTGTATTTCATTGATTTATTATTGAGTTATAATGAATTATAACGGATTTTAAAAGTGTTATAATGTTTTATAATATGTAGAAAGATATTATAATTATGTTATAATTCATTATAATAGATTATAATTATGTTATAATACATTATAATCGATTAAAATTGTGTAATAATATGTTATAATACATTATAACTGATTAAACTTATATTATAATATATTATAATTGTGTTATAATTGCTATCAATACATAGCAATTATATTGTAATTCTATAATTCTAAACCGTTAAATCTCAACACAAACCTACGATACTCTCCACACACCTGATCAAAAAGACCAACAAAAAATTTATGAATGAATAAGATAAAAAATATTTTTCAAAAATAGTTTTTAATAAAATAAAAAAAGCAAAACTACAAACAATAAATAATCAAATGAACATTTATATATACACAAGTGTACAGGGTTAAAAATATGATTAAATGACCTTGTCATGTAATAAACCATAAAAATAGCACACGATTTTTTATATGAACTAATATACAAAAAAAAAAAACTATATATATACGGTTCAAGTTCATATACTAGAAGTGACACCCCATTTGTTAATGTTGCTGTCATTTTGTGTTTGTGACAACAAAAGCAGAGTTGCATTTTATTGTGAATTTATGTTTGTCATAAGGGGGTGTTAGATTAATTTTACAGAAAAAAATTTTTATAAATTAAATAATGTTATAATTTTGTATTGTTGGTGTTAATAAATAAAAATTAATAAAGTAACTGTTACAAATATGGAGAGATTTTTTTTATTCAAGTTTTGTCTCTTAAATGAGTTCATAATGTATGTTGATGAAATGCCCACACAAATTCATGTAAATAAATCCCAAATATGATTTGGTTGAAAAAAAAATGAAAAAAGCAAAAAAAAATCGATTCCACAAAAAAACTAGTGGGCTTTACACTTGTGACAAGATTTCATTCATCACTTAGGTTAAAAAATTGTTGTTGTTTTTTTTATAAAATGTTTATTTTGTATGTCACTTGTCTTATTAGAATGGAGTGTGTGTGTGGTTACAGGTTAAAAGAATTAATTCTTCAAAGAAAATTTGTTATATAAAGATCCAGCTTTTTAAACAGATGCAGATTCTTTACATTTAAAGAGAGAAAAAAACTTGAATTTAAATAAATTTCTATGGTTTAAAACTCAATAAATGTTTATTTTGTTTTATGGCGGAAATATCCTCCATTAGCTTTGTTAAAATATTTAATTAACATCATTCAGCGGAAGTGCATTTATTTATTGTTTCTCTTTTTTTTTGTATTTTAACTCTACTTCCTCTACACTTTTGCATTCTGGATTAAATTCTTTGTATTATCTGATGAGTGTATTTCTTTTTCTGTTGGTCTACAAACAAAATTGTTTAGCGTAAATTTTTGCATACCCACATGCTGCGTATTACCATACGAATTCAACGAAAAGTGAGTTGGTTGTAAAGTAAACAACATGACTTACTTACTCACTAACTAACTGACTGACTGACTTTCCGAAACAATGAGTGGTGAGTGAGTTGGCGAATGTATGAAGTGACTAGAGTGGTTCAAGCTGTCCATTTTTATTCATAAATATTTACCATACGAATGACCAACCATTCATTTACTCACTCATTCATTCATCCATCCGCTTGAAAAAATACACTGCAAAAAATTAAATGTTAAAAACTTATAAAAATATATATTTGTTTTAGATTCGTATTATGTCAAGTTATGTGGAATTACTTTGTTATTTCTAGATTTAAGGCAAATTTCAGTGACCTTTGTAAAGTAAAAATATGGCAATTGGTTACCTAACACACACCAAGTAATCAACCGGTAAATCCAAGTTATTTTAAATTTGTATAAATCTTCTAAATCTCTAGATTATATAATAAAACGATCCTTAAATTTTCTACTTTCTACATGCTTTTTCTCTCCGTGTAAAACTCATATTTACTTACGTGTAAATAAATGCCTGAAATGCGTATGATTAACAACTGTTTTTTTCGTATTTGAATACAAAACTTACAAAAGCTAAAATAAAAAGCATTGCAAAAAATAAATGTGGTTGTTTTAAAATAAACAAGTATGAATGGCTAGATGGATCGATAGATGTAAATGGAAATAAATATAAACATATATTTTTGTGAATGAAAATACTTACTAAACGTAACACCACCTCATCATTGTCATCACTCACTCACCAACGTAAAGTTAACTTTGGTGGTGGCACGATTTGGCGGCATTTTTCTTATTAAACATTGATATGTAAATTTATTTTTTTTATATTAAACGGAAGTTTATGACATTTATATATGTGCGTAGAAAAAAACATGGTCACATGACCAGTGAAGGAGTTAGAGTATTGCCAGCCAAAGTATTTAGTGTCAATTGAAATAACTTTACAAATGGAGATTGGTTTTATGAGGGCAATAATCATTTTGTTTTAATTTTAAAATAATTTATTGAAATAAACTTGAATTAGAACTAGAACTGAACTAGAACTGAACTAGAACTAAACTAGAACTGAACTAGAACTGAACTAGAACTGAACTAGAACTGAACTAGAACTGAACTAGAACTAGAACTGAACTAGAACTGAACTAGAACTGAACTAGAACTGAACTAGAACTGAACTAGAACTGAACTAGAACTGAACTAGAACTGAACTAGAACTGAACTAGAACTGAACTAGAATTGAACTAGAACTAAACTAGAACTGGACTAGAACTGAACTAGAACTAAACTAGAACTGAACTAGAACTAAACTAGAACTGAATTAAAACTGAACTACAACTGAACTAGAACTGAACTACAACTGAACTTCAACTGAACCACAACTGAGCTACAACTAAACTACAACTGAACTACAACTGAACTAGAAATTAGCTGGACCTGACTTTTTTTTTCTAAATTGTTTGCGGTCAGTCCTTAATTGATCGCCTACAATTTCCGCTAGAATATTAAGATTTTTTTTAATAAAATGCATATACATATCTGTTTGTATGTAAGTGTCATATGACAAACGACTTACTGGAAAAAATAAAAACAAATACGACAACAACCAATTTAAATCCTACATTGGCATGGTTGGCTCAATTTGTTTGCATTTTTAAATAAACTTTGTACAGGTCCGTCCGTTCGTACGTCTCTCCTTCCCTTTTAAACAAACTTAGCAGCAAAACGGAAATGTACATAAATTTTGCACAAAAATATACGCAAATTTCCTCTTTTCTTTCTTATTTGCTTATGCATAAATATTTAAGCGTTTAGTTTTTGTCGGTCTACATAAAAATTCTTGGAAATTTTTTTTCGTACCAAATTCTTTAAAAAAATCTTAAGCAATGTAATCATTCAAATATTATAAACAAATAAAAACATAAAAATAAAAAGAAAATTTGATTCCATAGCATTCTTTCTACGTTCCGCCCATAAAATTAATATACGTTCAATTTGTGTTTACACCAGAGTTGCAAAACTACCAAACAAATTTATATTTACAAAAAACAAATATTTATTAGCAATTAATTTCTAAGAAAAATAATTAAAATAAAATTCATTGTTTGTAAAATAAAAAAATCAAAGCAGAGTTTTTTTCGAATTTGATGAGCCACCACCTACAAAAACTTTCCGGTTTTTTGCCATAAAACCTTATAAGTTTAGGCTGTTTTTTTAGCAAAATTTGTAAAAATATTAGGTAAAACTATAATGTTAGTTCCGGTCTTCCTATTCATAATTTTCCATCAAATTTGTGTCATATTTATATGGTAATGCTTTTGTCATTTTTATAATAAAAAAACCAAAACAAATAATACAGTAGACAAAGTTGGTCTTTACTATTTAAGACGTAAAAAATATTGCTGAGTCATTTTTAGATTTTATGGTCAAATAAATAAGAACTGAACTAGAACTGAACTAGAACTGAACTGAACTAGAACTGAACTAGAACTGAACTGAACTAGAACTGAACTAGAACTGAACTAGAACTGAACTAGAACTGAACTAGAACTGAACTAGAACTGAACTAGAACTGAACTAGAACTGAACTAGAACTGAACTAGAACTGAACTAGAACTGAACTAGAACTGAACTAGAACTAAACTAGAACTGAACTAGAACTGAACTAAAACTGAACTAGAACTGCACTAGAAATGAACTAGAACTGAACTAGAACTGAAGTAGAACTGAACTAGAACTGAACTAGAACTGAACTAGAACTGAACTAGAACTGAACTAGTACTGAACTAGAACTTATCTAGAACAGAACTAGAACTGAATAATACTTTCTATAAATGTTTAATACATCTGCGGCCATATTTCGAAATAGTTGCACAAATCTAATCTAATCGTAGTCCCTCGACCACCTACATACATATCTAAACTATTAAATTTATTTAATTTGCCTAATGAAATTGAAAAGAAATAAACTTATTCTGATCCTCTGCCAAAAAATAAATTGTTTATATCTCAATATTTTGCAGAAAATAAACTACATTCATATTTTTTAAATTCCATGGATTTCCCTTTCGCGCAAAGAAATAAATAAATGAATTAGCCGCTTTTAGACGATATATTCCGCTTTAAATGAAATTAAAAATGTGTGTTTTATTTTGGTAAACAAATGTGATTCATATCGAGTATTTTCAACACCTTGAACTATGCACACGTTTTTTTTTTGCTTTTCACAGACTGTGGCGTCTAAATTATTATTGAGAAGTCGAAGAAAAGAATTCAAAGAATTTTGCAAACAGTTTTTTTTAGATTTTCTTGCCCCACTCAGGTGGCAGCAGGTGTATGTTTGAGTATCTTAGAAAATTGAATTTATATTTAGATTATTAAAACAAATAATAAAATTCTGCTTAAAATACCTACAAAAAAATTTAAAAAAAAAAATAAATTTTTCCACAAAATTGTATACTTGTCATTGTATTGATTTTTGCGTAAATATTAAAATGTGGGATATTTTCCTAGAATTTAGAAAGTATTAATTCAAATAATATGGTAATTTTCCTCTTAAGAGATTTAGCTTTATTGTTTTCAAATATATGTATATATATGCTTAAAGAAATACTTTTTTCATGAATGACCTTTAACCTTTTTGTGTAACTTACCCACTTGGTTTTAATTGAGATTTCTTCACTGCCACAGCCATTTAACACTTTCACTTGTTATCAGTTATTTTACATCTATATTTCGTTAAAAATTTGCATTTTCTACTTACCCTCTTTATTGAATTGAATCATCATCGTAATACGAACCAAATAATTTTTACTACAAAAAATTAAATGTATATTCAATGATAATTTGTTTACATATATATATGGTCATGTAAAATACACTGGAAGAAAAAGATATATGAGATTTAGGAAATTTGTCTACAAATTCTGATCTCTTGTCTCGACTTTAGACTTGTCCGGACTATAGTCCGATTTATAGCCTGTTCTGTAGTCTCAACTGTAGTCGTGTAAATAGTCTGTTCTATAGTTGCGACTATATTCTACAGTCTGATCTATAGTATCGATTATAATCTATTGTCTGGAATGTAGTTTAGTCTATATTCTCGGTAATAGTCTAGTCATTAATCTTGATTTTAGTCTGGTCGTTGGTCTCAACTATTGTCTGGAATGGCTTATTGTCTTGACTATAATCTTGTGAATTATCTCGGCAATTCTTTGGTATATAATCTATTTTATATAGTCAATTTTACCCACAATAGTGTGGCTTATAGTCTCGACTTAACATTGATTTTTTGTCTCGACAACTATAGTCTAGTCTATAGCTTAAAATATATAATCTAGTCTATAGTCTGGTCCTTTATTAACTAACTGTTGAAAGTACATTTTATTTTTCTCCGTGTATGACACACTACTACTGCTACTCATAACACAACAGTAGTATTATGATCGTTCAATTTAGTTGAATGAAACTAATTGCTAGAGGCTAACTAAGGTTAAATACGGAACTATTTAGAATCCACAATTGGATAAATGCAATGCATACAGAAACTCAAAAAACAAATAATAAAAACAATTATAACCAAATATGTGTTACAATTCATACAATTCGAAAACATTGTAGCATTAATTTACTTTTATATAGAGAAAGTTTAATTTGTTGTTTTTGTTTTTGTCAGTTTTCTTTACTATTTGTTTCAATTGACAACGAATATGGTGTCATTTCCGGTTGCAGACCAAACAATATTATTTATATGTATGATGGAGGATAGCTATGACTCAATTTCAATTAGTGGTCGCTTGCGCTCAAATTCAAATGAAATGAAATGTTAAATGATAACTAAATTTAAATAATTTGTAGTAATTTAATTTAAACGCAAAATATACAGAAAATAATTGCATTGTTTGTGTTTCGTTTATTCACTTAATGCGGGGGCTTGTTGTGTTTCACATGTATTTTAGATGATTTTATTTTCTAACTTCTAACTCAAGTATCCTTTTTTGTTTGTAATGTTTTTTTCTTTTTTTACTTTTTGTTGTTGAGTGTTTCCTTTGTTAGAAATAAAACTTGTGTGTAGAATAAAACACCCACAGTGTTTTTTACTGTATGCCATTTTTAGACATAAAGTAAAAATAATTTCTTCAAAAGCAATAAAAATTATATTAAAATCTATAGGAGCTTTAGCGATTTAGCACATTTGGGTAGAGATGGAAGAGCGCCAGGTATCTCAACTATTAAATAATGAAATTAAATATTAGGGAAGGTTGAAAAGTAAAATCTGTAGAAATTCCTTTCTAGTTCAGTTCTAGTTCAGTTCTAGTTCAGTTCTAGTTCAGTTCTAGTTCAGTTCTAGTTCAGTTCTAGTTTAGTTCTAGTTGAGTTCTAGTTGAGTTCTAGTTGAGTTCTAGTTGAGTTCTAGTTGAGTTCTAGTTCTGTTCTAGTTCAGTTCTAGTTCAGTTCTAGTTCAGTTCTAGTTTAGTTCTAATTCAGTTCTAGTTCAGTTCTAGTTCAGTTCTAGTTCAGTTCTAGTTCAGTTCTAGTTCAGTTCTAGTTCAGTTCTAGTTCAGTTCTAGTTCAGTTCTAATTCAGTTCTAGTTCAGTTCTAGTTCAATTCTATTTCAGTTCTAGTTCTAGTTCAGTTCTAGTTCAGTTCTAGTTCAGTTCTAGTTCAGTTCTATTTCAGTTCTAGTTCAGTTCTAGTTCAGTTCTAGTTCAGTTCTAGTTAAGTTCTAGTTCAGTTCTAGTTCAGTTCTAGTTCAGTTCTAGTTCAGTTCTAGTACAGTACGTTTTTGAATATTTCAAATTAACTTTAACTTTTAATTTAAAATTAATATTTATTGCTTTAAGGAATTTTGCGTAAAAATTATTTATTTTTGTTATAATTTTAAATTCTCTATTTATAAATTCTTTCATTTGTCTTTACATAGATACCTACTTACAAACAAATATTTACACGAATACAAGTGAAACCCACGCAAATTACTTAACGTAGTACATAATATACATACTAACATACATACATATGTATATAAAAACCATTTGATTAAAATTAGACGGTTTGTCTGACATTTATATAGAATTTTTGGTGTTCGAGTTTAGGGCGAGTATTTGTTTGTAACAGCGATGAAAAAAGTTATATGATGTTGGGTACTTTTTAATAGCGGAAAGTACCAAGACGATTAGAAATATTGTTTTTATGAGCTCTTTAGATTTTAATTACTCTAGGGCCTTTACTAGATAAGGTCCTGAGAAAATGAGTTATTTGTTGTCGAAAATGTTAATCCAATACATTTTTATAACAAAAGTGCAATAGGACCTAAGCGAGTCCGGAAAGCTTTAATTGATAGGAATAACTTGTAGTATTCAATGTGCAACATTGATTTAATTTTATTAAATCAATTTATAACTTTCATTTAAATCTTTACAAAATGTTTATAGCCCCCAAAAAAGTGGAAGCAGCAGTTTTCGCTCACTTCCTGTTCTACCATAAAAATATAACAGTTTATATCAATGTTTACACACTCATACTACCTCAATATCAATCACACTTTCTCTCTCTCTTTTCCCCAAATCCTCCCTCTTTAATGAATCATCTAACATTTAATATTTTACACATTGTTTTCTAACTGTTTAAATTCAAACAGTAACGTATTTTATTTTTACATGTTCCTGTTGTTGCCGTTTTCGGCTTTAACCTCACTTTGGAAATCACCACCCCCTCCTTCCCATCAAATTTTGCTATATATATTTATTTACTATTTCGTGTTTTTTTATGTATAGATTTCGCCTTGAAATGCTTTTCATGTACATAAAACGAAAAATTCCTTTAATAGAAAAAAAACAGCTACAACAACTTGTCTAAAGGAAAACGAAAAATCCGTAGTAAAGGAGAAGGAGGTAGAAGCAGCTCAAGACAACAATTCAAAATACTACAAATATATGTTGTTGTTTTATGTGTAATTTGTGTGGGTGTATTGTGAGATTTTCTATAGCATTTCTAAATTATGAATGAAAGTTTTATTTTTTTCTTCTCTTTTTTGTATTATTGTTGTTTTTATATGTTATTGTGTTTGAGTTGAAGTGTATAGTTAGTGTAGTGTCCAAAACGCCCACGTTCGTTAAGGCAAAGAAAATAAAAAGCTTTTTTCCAACATTTTATTGTTGTTTATTTTATTTTTTAACATAAACATACCCCCCACATTTACACAAATACACTTTTAAATGTTTAACAGGATGATAAAAGTGTGAAATAGAGAGAGGAATGGATACAAGGGGATTGTGTGGGTTTTTATTTTTATTATTATTCTCTATTTGTTTGATTGTTGTTGCATACTTACTGTTGTTGTTTTCTTCAGCACCGTAAGTGTCTATTTGTATGTGTTTTATTTTTTTTGTTGTAAAGTTTGATTATTATGTGGGGGTGTTGTTTGTTGCTCTTCTTGTTGTTGGTGTTATCGATTTGCAAGTTTAGTATGTTTGTATACACGTGCTTTTTGCTTAAGTTTTTTGTGGTTGTATGAAAGAGAAGATTGAACTAAACGTAAAGCAACTGTAAACAAAAGTATGACCATAAATCGTTATTATTTGTTAGTAGTTGTTGTTATTCATTTTGTATAACAAGGTCTTGACCTACGAAGTTATCATTTAACGTCTAGAGCAAGGATGGGAAATTAAAGTTGTTTCTTTGGTGTCTAGAAAAAATGTAATATTTCTTTTTCTTAAAAAAGTAATATAAACTTTTTTAAGGAAAAAAGTTTACACAAATGTTTTTATGGAAACAATCTGTCATACGCAATGTTTCTATAGAAAAAACTGTTATACTCAAAACTTTTATACCCAATATTTCTTTAGAAAAACTATAATATTAAGTTTTTCTTTGGAAAAACTGTTATACAAAATATTATGAGAAAACTGTTATAAAATTTAATGAAAAAAACTTTTATACAATATTTTTTCGATAGAAAAAACAGTTTTAAATAATTTTTCATGTTATAAAATTCTATAGAAAAATCTGTTATACAAAAATATTGTTTCTAGACATACATTCTTGTAAGAAAACTGTTATATGTACAAATCTTTATCTATGGAAAATACATAAAAAATTTTCTATGAAAAAACTGTTATACAGTTCAAAACAGTTTTGAACAAATTTTTCTAGAAAAAAACTGTTATACACATCATTTGATAAACATGTTTTTTATCTCTCCATAGAACAAAACTGTTATACATTATGTGTTATTTTCAGAAGAAAAATTGTTTTACAGAAATTTTCCTGTAGAAAAATTGCTAAATAAAACATTTTCGTTAGGAAAATGGTTATAAAGTAAATTTGTTATAGATAATAAAGAATTGTTATACACATTTTAGTAAAACTGTTATAAGTTATATTTTTACAAGAAGTGTTTTATGCAATTTTTTCTCTTTCAAAAATTGTTTAATAAAATAATCATTTCCATGAAATAAATTTGTATACTGTTATATATTTTCTTAAATGAATTATAAACATTTTTTTCAAAAACGTTTGTGGCTTCAATACATATTTTTTTTGTATGGCAACACCAGCCATTAGCTTATTAAATACACGAACTCCTGTACCACTGACACAAACCACATTATGAATTGCCAACCCAATTCAAGAAAACGTTACAAAATGATTGACAAATTTTGTGAAAACATTTATTTTATATGAAATTTGGAATAATATTTTATTTATTTAAAAAATAAATATTTTATTTTACACAAAAAATAGTTCAATTCTTTTTATGGTAACTTATTTTGTTACTCTTTCAACATTTTGCGTGTTAGTATTTCACAATGAATTGTTTAGATATATAGAAGAAGCATTCATATGTATGAATGACAGTAAACAATGGGAAAACATAAAACGTAAAGAAGAAAAGTAATGTGAAGGGTTGCCAAGGAGCAATTTTATAAAAATGGTGAAGTTTAATTAATTTATCTTATTCTGTCATTTGCAAATGTTACTATAAATAGTTTAAATACTTTCCGATTCTATAAATGCTGGACACATTTTTAACTCATTTTGAAAGAATTTAATTTGTGTAAGAAATTTCTATGTTTGTTTTAGTTTTATTGTTTTATTTTTCCTTTTTTAATCTGTTCTTTTATTGTGGTTTTGAACGATGGCAACTTTGTTAATGAGTTCGTTTACCTGGTCTCTGCTTTGAATTTTTTTTTTTGATATTTTTTATTTTTTTGTTTTTTGGCAAATATACGTATGTTGTTTCATTGTCTGGCGGGTACAAGATATAATAGCGCGCAAGTTAATTAAAAACAATTAAAACAAAAAATACAATAAAATCGAAAAAAGTGAAAAATCAAAAAATTATATCAAGTCACAACATGGAAACTTTGGATAACAAACCAAAAGATTTAAAAGAAGAAATGGCAACAGCAGCCACCGCCGCAGACGACACAGTAAAAGTTAGCAAAAGTGAAAGTTTCAATGAGCCAGCAAGTTCCGAAGAAATAGAGGAGCCTGCTAACAAACGTTCGAAATTATCCGAAGAGCATAAGGATGTGGAGTCTGTAGTAGCGGTGGAAAAAAGTGACACTGCAATAACCACCACCTCAACGACAGATGAATTGCAACAGGATGATTTGGTTACCTCCACTGTGGGCCTTAGGCGTTTTAAACGCATACCCATTTTTATAGTAGACTATCATAATGATGTTTTGGAGTTCATATATCGCTGTTTGGCCAGTCGTCATTTGGCTTTGGAAAATAATACTTTGTTGCATTTCGACTCTCACCCCGATATGGTTATATCACGTGAAATACCTGCCAGTGCAGCCTATGACAAAGAGACCATGTTGGCGGAGCTAAGTATTGAGAATTGGATTATGCCAGCCTGTTATGCGGGTCATTTTAATCGTGTTATCTGGGTGAAAAACTCCTGGTGCAATCAAATGCCTGTGGGCAAGTATAACTTCAAAGTGGGTCACAAAGAAGATAAAATCAGTGTAGACTGCTGTTTAGACTACTTCATATCGGAAGGCAATTACTGTCAAACCTCAGAATTGGAACAGGCTCGTGATTTAGAGCTTCAAGTGGTAAATGCTGATACCGCAAATGCTCCCAAGCCACAAGAACTTTTATCGTCCGAGGATGCCTCTAGTTATGTATTGGATATTGATTTGGATTTTTTTAGCACTTCTAATCCTTTCTTGGAAATCTATAAAGATGCCAACTGTTACATGCAGTTAAGTGACATATTTCATTTTGAAAGTGCCACTGAGGCCAATGTTATTGGCACTACGGAAAAGAGAAAACAGCAACTGGAAGCCTTAAAGGCTATATTTGAATATTTGGAAGAAAAAAGAACTTTTGAGGGACTTGAAAGACCCAACACGGACATAGTATCACAGGAAGTTTTTGAAAAGATAGAAAAACTAGCCGACTCTTTGCAAAAGGTTTATGCTGACGATGAAATTGATTGGTTATTGATTTTTGATTCTGGCAGCACCACAGACACCAATGGCCTTCCCCATCATATTAGCACTGAGGCGGAGTTAAATTTATACTATACACAATTTAAAGAGTTCCTTAAAAACTTACCTCAACCACCGGTTCTTATAACAATGGCCTGTTCGGCTGAAGATGACTACTGTCCACGTAATCAAGTGTCCTCTATACAAGAAAAAGTAGTAGAAATTTTACAGGAAGTTTTTGGCGATAAAATACACGATAAACCCATTTTACATTATATGGATGATGAATGGGATGTCATGAAGTTGTAAGAGAGTAGTAAGAGGAGAGAGAAAAGCTGGTGCTTGCTGGAAAAAGATGTTGGAATAAGTGAAAAACGAGGGGATATTAAGTAGCAGAAGTATTTATACTTGTAGTGTTTTTTTTTTAATTAGTACTTATTTTAAGTTATAAAATTTATAAAATTTTATGCAATTACATACACAGACATACATATATTTAAACGTATAAAAAACTAAATCAAATATAATTTGATTAAATGACATAGCTGTAGAGCTAAGAGAAATAACAAAAATCGAAGGTTGTTATTGGATAATCTTGGTGGCGTTTAATGGAGTTTAAACTACGAGTTCATAAAGCAATTCAATTTTTCTCAATACATTTAAATGACAATAATTAATATAGAAAGAAAGCAATTCAATTTTTCTCAATAAATTTATATTTGACTATTATGACGATAATTATAATTCTGAAAGAAACAAAAAAAAAGTGTTCCAAAAATATTATTATTTGTTAATTTTATAAGAATTTTTTGATATATTTTAATCTATAGAAAATTCTAAATTTTTTATTTAGTTCATATTACATTTTTAATAATTCTTTTTATATTATATTTTTATAGCAAAAAAGTTTCAAGTTTAGATTTGTTTAAAATATTTATTTATTGTAAAAAAACTTCCTTATATAAACGACATAATTCACAAAATTTTTCATGATTATGATCATCAAACTTTTCCGAATGCAAATCAGGCTCTATATCACAAATTCCCACCGAAGTATGTGTATTATTTGAAGAACAACTGTTGATATATAAAAATATATAAAATCATTAACTTAATACTTTATTTTACTTACCTAGAGGCTATAGAAACACGACGTCCAGTTGATTTTGAGTAAACTGACTCGGGAGAAGGTTTTATTATGGCTTCCTTAAAGTCTCTGGTGTGACAAACTGTTCGCTGTTTACGTTTCTGGCTGGGGTTATCTAAACAGTCATAAGATCTAATAGTTTGTTGTGTGCAAGGTCTTTGATAAAGTATAGGTTTAATATCTTTAGATAATTTTTGTTTTTGGCTTTGAGGTTTTCTTAAAAATTGCGTACAATTTCTTAAGTCTTTGGAATTATTGTTTAAATTTAAAATTTTATCTTTAATAGAGATTTCGGTAGTTATTTCCACTTTGGGTGATAAAATACCCTGTAAATGTTTTTTAATTTTAAAATAAATTTCTGATATTTTTATAAATTTCTCTTACCGGAAACGCTGGTGTAGTTTTCATTAATATTTGCCGGGTATTGCTGTGGGGACATTGTAATTGTGGCTCTATGTATTGTAACAAATCCATTATTACTCCCTGATAGTAAGCCAAACGGCGGCCATTTTGCCACAGAGTTATTTCCAAAGATTCCTTGGATAAGTTGTTTATCAGGTGTCCTAGAGAGGGGGAATTTTTGAAATATCCTTCCATTTTAAAATGATCATGACACAGTAAAGGAAAATAGGGTTCCATAGCGCCGGTACGAAAAAAATAACCCAAGGCCTTAATAGTGACCTCTAAATAGCCATGGCTGCAAAGCCAAACGCCGGGACAAGTAACCTTAAAAAAGCAAGTTTTAAAGGAATTTGTGTAAAAAGAGTTTTAAAATGTTACTTACAGCTTCTAATTTTAAATTAATTTTAACCTGGAATCTTTGGTTGTCCATTTTTGTTATATTGACTCCAAAAATGTATGATTGTCTATCTCATGGGGGGGGGGCTTATGAGGAGCAAAGAGTATTGATAAACAAAATTTGTTTTGTTTGGTTCATAGGTTGCCAAGTTAAATATCTTTAACAACGTGCCCCCCATTTTCAAAGACATGCGTTTTACTTTCACCCCCCCCCCCTTTTTTTAACAAAATAAACCTGTTGCTTAATTAATTTAAAACGATTATTCTATTAACTTCAACTTGGTTGTTATTAATTTATTATTTCTTACAAAATACCCTGTATGATTAACACTACAATATTTTAAACATATTCTAGTAAATCTAATTGATCAAAGATTTTACCAATGAGATAGATAAATAAATTATAGGGTATAGCCTTTTCATATTCATGAGACTTGAGACGTCCTCTCAACTGCATACAAGATCTGGCAATATCCCTTAAAGTGCTGTGCACATTAGGCTCCAGCGGTAAATGCAGACAAGCTAATACTGCATACAACCAATCGCCTAGCCATTGGTCACTACAAGCTAAATCTAAAATTGCCACCGACGAGACAGCTGCAGATGTGGAAGAGGAAGCAGATGCTATGGGTAAACCTTCGGCGTCAGCGTTCTCATCACGGTCACCATCTAACCAATCACCTAACATTATTAGCAGTTGTTCTAAAGTACGTTGATTAAAACGTAAAATTGTGCTTAAGAGAGGTTGATTCTCTTGACAAAACTTCAACCAAGCCAACTCATCGGTAATCAAGGGTGGCTCCAATTTGTTGTCATAATTGTTTTGTGCCAAATGCTGACGTAACATAATAATCTTAGAACGTGTCCTTATGAAATTGGCTGATTGTATATTCTTCCATTCGATAGTGGGCAATAGATTGCCATCGGGTAAAACATCTACACAGCTTAACTAAAACAAAAAAGAAAAATTTAAAACTTTTTCCTTCAAAATGTTTTAAATAACTTACCTCTTGTCCCACTAAATTTGTTTGAGCATTCTTTTCCAACTTTGTGGGCCTTTTGACCACAACCGCTGGAAATTTTTTACGTTCATATAGCATGTGCATTAAATACTCTTCACCACTTTGTGGCTGTTTTGAGGGATCAAAATCATCTCCAGGTGGTGTTATTTCCAATGCTTGCTGTTGAAAAGTTTCATTATCCTCTACTTCCATTGTTTTGTAAACAATTTATTGCAAAATAAAAATCGTTAGAAACCGTTCATCAATTCGAGGCCATAAAAAAAAACAAAACAAATGTCAACATGGGAGAGGCAAAGTGACAACAGAAAGTAAACAACATAAGCACACATTTTAAAAATAGAAAACATGAAGTGGTGAAAAGGTGAATAAAGGGGAATAAGAAAGTAAAGAATATGTACTTAAACTACACTTTATACTAGACTATAGACTAGACTATAGACAAGACTATAGACTAGACTATATACTCGACTATATACTAGACTATAGGCTTTACTATAGACTATACTATATACTAGACTTTAGACTAGACTATAGATTAAACTATAGACTAGACTATAGACTAGAATATAGACTAGACTATAGACTAGACTATAGACTAGACTATAGACTAGACTATAGACTAGACTATAGACTAGACTATAGACTAGACTATAAACTAGACTATAGACTAGACTATAGATTAGACTATAGACTAGACTATAGACTAGATTATAGACTAGACTATAGACTAGACTATAGACTAAACTATAGACTAGACTGGAATATAGACTAAACAATAGAATTGAAAATAGACTTAAATACACACTAATCTGCAGACTAGATCATATACTAAATCTCAAAATTATATATTTAATTTTGTTTCAAGTTTTGTAAAAAAAAATATTTTCGGATTAAAATAATCTAAATATTAAATCTCTAATTGTATTTAAAATTAATATTAAGAAATAATCTACGTTGTAAGCTTGACACTCTCGTGTAAACAATGTTTGTTACAGTGTTGTAAAATGTTGTAATTTAATAAGTTTTTCTAACAAAGAGCTTTTATATATGTTGTGTATATTTATCACAATGAACGCTTCATCGCGACAAAGCATTAAAACATGCAAAAATATAAATACTTATTTTATTTATTTACCTTTCTCTTTTTTTTTTTAAAAAAAAGTCTTTTAAAATTTTAATAATCAAATATTTGTATCTTTATTTTTTTCTTGGTTTTTATGCAAATGTTAATTTTTTCTTTTGTTCTTTTCATGATTACATAATTTTATTTTCTTTTTTTTAATTTTAAATTAACAATAATATATTTTTGTTGTTGTTCAAGTCAGTTATTTATTTAAATTATTTATTTTGTATATCCAACTATGGAAATATTTAAACATATATACATTTGGTAATGTATATATATAAAAATATTTTAAATATTCATTATTCTGTTTTTGGTTTTAGTAAATTTGTAATTAAATTAACTAAGCTAATTAATAAAATGAAATACAATTTACTTAATTTATACAAATACAAGTACAGCTATTGATTACCTTTTTTTTGTTACGTAACTATATATGATAATAATTTATTTAAATTATATTTAATAATCATAATAATCAATACAAAACTTATCATCATTAGACGCCATTATTATTTAGTTAATAATATTAAAATTACATTAATTTTTGTTTAAGCATTTCATTTATTAAAATTACTAAAACCTACTTATTGCATAAAGTAATTTTGAAAAGTAACAATTTTTTTTTATAAAGAATTTATTAAATTATTAAATAATTGAAACATATAATGGTTTGAGTTCGATCGATTTACACTATATTGATATGATGAGAAATTTTAAATATTGTAGATTTTTTTTAAATATTATGTTGAATTGTTGGGAATTTTATAAATTTCTCGTCTTATCATGGTTCTATATAGTGTAGAGCTTTTATTAAAATATAAAACATTTATATAAAAAAAATATCAATTATTTTATAAAATATTTTTAATCAAAGATATGGATTCCACATTTAATTTAAAGTTGAATTTTTTTTGTATTAATTTTTTTTAGCATAGAAAAGATTTTTTTTGGTATTTTATAAAGATACATAAATATTTTTTTAATGGCTCTTTAGGTTTTACTTATTCTAGTATTTTATTTATAAACTATTATTATTTGTATTCGTTTTAATTTATTAAGTAAAATGTCAGCAATTTATTTTTAAATTATAGTTTATTTTTTAAATATTTTTATTAAATTTATTAGCAATAAAAGTCTAGTATTAGATTTTTTTATAGGCATTTTTTTAGAAAAAAAATCAAAATTCAATTCGAAGCTTAAATTTATAAGTATTGAGATTGTTAATTACACAGGCACTTTAGTAAGTAGATAAAAGAAGAATATAAATAATGAAAATAGAGAAAGTTTTTTTTTTAATAAAAAATTACGAAATTTTGGGTTTTAAATGTTCCATTTTAGATGTAGTGGTCTAGTTTTAGAAAATATTGTATATATTAAAACAAAATTTAAGAATTGACCCTTGACCCATAATAAATAAAATTGTGTTAATTTAAATATATATTTCTTCAGTTTACTTTGTTAAAGAATTTTTCGCCTACCAATCAATATTCATTAACTCTTCTAAAGCAATAACAGCTACGCCTTTCTTTCTATATTGTACTCTTAACACAGTGATAATTTCATCGTTATTGCTCAAGGAAGAATGATTTATTATAAATAATTTTTTTAATTTATATAAACTGCAAATGATAGTGACAAGCAAGTTGTTATGTAAGTCATATTTAAACATAATACCAGATTGTAAGGATATTTTACTATGTAGCCGAAAAAAATATTCTATATATTGTAGAAATTTCTTGTGAAACAGATAATTTTGTGTAACAATTGCCAATTATTCAAATGTCAGTCAAACTAAGAAGACTGCTGCTGTTGCTTCCACAATCTTATAGAATGTGTTAATTAAATAATCATCATCTTCTACGAACAATTAAATGTCTTTTACAGCAGTTTGACAGCACAAGAAAGGATAATGACAATAGTATTATTATATCGCCAGAGTTTTGTAATGAAACGTAAAGTCAAACATTTAAAAACTGTAGACTATACTATAGACTAGACTTTAGACTGGACTATGCAGACTAGACTATGTAGACTAGACTATAGACTAGACCATAGAAACTGTAGACTATACTATAGACTATAGACTAGACTATAGACTAGACTATAGACTAGACTATAGACTAGACTATAGACTAGACTATAGACTAGACTATAGACTAGACTATAGACTAGACTATAGACTAGACTATAGACTAGACTATAGACTAGACTATAGACTAGACTATAGACTAGACTATAGACTAGACTATAGACTAGACTATAGACTAGACTATATACTAGACTATAGACTAGACTATAGACTAGACTATAGACTAGACTATAGACTAGACTATAGACTAGACTATAGACTGGACTATAGACTAGACTATAGACTAGACTATAGACTAGACTATAGACTAGACTATAGACTAGACTATAGACTGGACTATAGACTAGACTATAGACTATAGACTAGACTTAACTGGACCACTACAACTTTAAATAGATAAAAAGTTTTATAATTTGCCATTGGTTTTAATAAAAAAGAATTTTTTATATCTACAATAAAATCATAAAGCCGAAAAATAAAACTACAAACAAAAAATAAAATCTTAATAGAATTTTGAGCATTTTTAGTTGAAAAAGGGAAACCTTTTGTTTATAATTAATTTAAGATAAATTGTAAAAAAAGCTTAAAATTTTGTTTAAGAAAATAAAGTAAAATATATAAAATAGAAAAACACTACTCGGTAATTAGGCTATTCACAGTTCCTATTAAAACAGTTACTAAATTGTATGTTTTATAATGCAACTATAAATGTTTTAAAAATTTGAAATTATTAATATATAATTAATTTTATTAAACTTTAGGCATTTAGAGTTGCATTTAATTTTCCATTGAATTAATTTATTTTAATCTTGGCTTTTTTTGTCTTAATTCAGTTTTTCTTCTTTATTTTGGAATATGTTAATTTATTTTTATTAATTAATGTTATCTAGTTGTTTAAAAATGTTATGAACTTTGTTAACACATTTATTAGTCAG
This sequence comes from Lucilia cuprina, assembly GCF_022045245.1. NCBI lineage: Eukaryota > Metazoa > Arthropoda > Insecta > Diptera > Calliphoridae > Lucilia > Lucilia cuprina. The sequence continues at coordinate 1,866,831 of NC_060953.1, read as the reverse complement.
TTATTGGTTTAATGTTTAGAATTTTTACTTCTTCTTCTAATATTTTCTGTAATTTGGGGATTGTATCACAATTCAACATTTAAATTATTGATTTTATTTTAGTTTTTGTGCTTTACTAATATCTATCCTTTATACCCAATACTCTCCTGAACCCCGACAATGGCTTAGAAGCATTATTTCCCGTTAGTACGCTTGTAGATGTTAGTGAATAAGCATTTTGATATGTTACTGGGAAATCGGTCGGGGCCAGGAGTAAACCTCACGTACGCACAAACTTATAGACTATCAGAAATACCATAAAAGAAATGGCCACTAAGATGACTGCTGTTATCACTTTGGCGCAGGTATTCAGACCGGATTCATTGGGATTTAGAGGACGCGAACTCATGCGCGTATTGGAACGTCTACGTTTGGAAGCCAGGCCACGTGCTAAAGCCGGAAACGCTAGAGATTGTGTGAAGGTTAATTTGTGTATGGACTCACTTAGCGAATAGGGACCCACCGAACCGCGTGCTGCTGCTCTTAACAGAGCATATTCCAAATCCAATGCATCGAAGAGGGAGTAGCGGGCAGTCATGGTCGAGGAGCGACGGCGTTCGTGACGTGAATCACGTTCGCGATCTGATTGCGGCTGTAGCCACGGATCGGAGACTCGCTGCTGCGCCCCCGCACCAGCGGCCGCTGCTAAGGCTGCTGCTGCAGCCGCAGAGGAGGAGGACTGGTGTGCGGTCACACCTCCGCCTAAGCTAACTGCGGCCACGGAGGTAAGCGACGACGTCGTCGACGACGAGGCAGAACAGAGACGCAAATTCATAGCCAGACCATTGTCATGAAACTCAGTCGCATCCTCGATCGAAGTTTGATCGGGCGATGTTTGGGCTCTCTCCAGAGCCGCTGTATGTTTCATGCGCAATGCAAATAGACGCGCATGATCAGGATGTAGAAGAGCACTGGATTTGCGGCGATAATTTGGTGCACCTATACTGATGCTAGCTCTTGCTCCCATCCTATGGCCTCTAAGGGATAAATTGGGGGAACCTTGTGTGGGCGTGGTGGCAGGTGAAACATTACAGGAACTAATGGCTCCACAATCGACTATAGTAGGTCCATTACCACTAATGCTCATCAAAGCCGAACCCGGTGGGGGAGGCAGAGCATTAGGTGAGGGTGAAGCCTGCACCGAGTCAATACCCGAATCTCCCGCATGCAGAGTATCACAGAATAGTGAATTGCGCCTATCTCCCGTATTCAGAGTCAAATGATTGCCCGATGTACTATTGCTGCTATTGCCCGATGTGCTGGTAGTCAAAGTTGTCCCCACACTAGTGCTGGTACTGTTGCCACCACCACTGCTACTGCTAGTGCTTGTCTCCGCAATGGCAGGGAAAATAAATGATTGGCCATCAGCCTCGCCCCTGGGAGAATCCTGCAATCACAACAATAAAACAGAAAAAGACACAAAACAATGCACATTAATACAAATGAAAATTCCCAGGCGTTAGTTTTTTTTTCATAGGAAGAGAATAATTGAGTGGAAAAAAGTGCATGATAAATGATTTGTGTAATTAAGTAAAAATACATATTTATACATAAATAAATATCTTATATGGAAAAACGTTTTTTAAAAAAATATACATACAATGCATTAGTATTTAAAAATAGGAAATAATTAAGATCTTGTCAGTGTAAGGTGAATTATAAAAATTTTGAAATGTTTAACGGGAGGAGAGGAGCAATTGCTATTATTTTAGTGTAAATGCAGTTCTAGGTCAGTTTTAGCTCATTTCAAGTTCAGTTTTAGTTCATTTCTAGTTCAGTTTTAGTTCATTTCTAGTTCAGTTCTATTTCAGTTTTAGTTCTAGTTCTGTTCTAGTTCTGTTCTAGTTCAGTTCTAGTTCAGTTCTAGTTCAGTTCTAGTTCAGTTCTAGTTCAGTTCTAGTTCAGTTCTAGTTCAGTTCTAGTTCAGTTCTAGTTCAGTTCTTGTTTTAGTTTAATTCTAGTTAAGTTCTGGTTCAATTCTATTTCAATTCTTGTTCAGTTCTAGTTCAGTTCTAGTTTAGTTCTTGTTCAGTTCTATTTCAGTTGGAAAAAGAACTGACCTAATATTTAAACTGGTGTTTTAGGAGGACTTTTAAAACGGGTTTAAATTTATCTAAATGTGACTTAAAATCAGAGAACCCGGAAATATGCAATTGGATGTTTATCTATATTAACAATTTAAAATAAAACATAGGTAAAAGTTAAAATGTAAAAAGGCATATTTATTCATTGTTAAATTGTATATAACATCTTTTTGGAGCATATATCTGGTGTCCCTGCTTATAATACCGGTGGAAAAGGGGTTTATAAAAATTTTTATACAAATTTACATTATTATTAATTAAAAAATCTAAGATACTTATAAAAAATATTACAATGTATATTCATCTTCATCTAATTCGAGGTACTTTGCAAGAGGAGTTAAGAAAAGAGAAAAAGGGGAATTCACCAAAAAAAAAATGAAACAAATAAGTTAAAATATAATTAATTAAAAAAAAGAAGAAAACATGCAAGTTTTTTTAAGCTTTTATTATAAGAAAGATTACGAGAAAGGAGTTAAAAGGTAAAATAAATTGAAAAATACTCTTTGTTTAAATTTCAAATTTGTTGTTTGAGTTTTGAGAGTAAAAAACGCCTACCCTTTGACCTTCGGGACCGCTGTTACGACGCAACTGTATAAAGCCTTCCTGTCTTAAAAGTGGCTTTAACAATAAGGCCACAACAAATTTATTTTTGTACATTTTTTTGTTTAAAACATTTGTGTTTACATTTTATACAAAAAGGATTCCATTGAAAGCGGTTTTTTTTTTAAATGGTATGATTTAAGGCGAACACACACACACAGAGACGTTGACAACAGAAAAGAGCAACAAACATATTTATAACGAAATTAATTATATAAATTAAATAAATAAAGTATTGTTGTTTTTGTTGTATGTTCAATGTTTTCAACAGTAAAAGAAAACTTAAATTTTTTGAAAATAATATGCAAATTAGTATTTTTGTTGTTTTTTTTTCAGATTTAATACTTTTTTTGTTAAAAGAACAATAGTGGGTGTATGTTTAAAAAGTGTTTACTTGTTAATGTTTTAAAGCTTACCTGGCTGGGCCATACTTGCAGCAGAGGCAGCGAACATGTAGGTTTATTATTTAAATTGTTAGCACCGCCCACTATAGATGTTTTGACCTTTGACACACCGCCACCTTCGCTGTCGGCCTCATGGCTGGGTGCACTTTGGGCCAGACTGGTGTAGTGCAAATGATTAAAACGTTGAGCATCATTTGTGACCTTTGCTCGTGTAGGACTTTCGTATCCGGTAGAATCTTCGGATGATGTGGTTTTCGGCGAACGCCAAAATCTTTTCAGACGCAATTCGCGTCTTTTTTCTTGTTTCTAAATTTAGAGGGAAAAGAAAATGGTTGATTAGTTAAAATTTTTTACTTTAGTTCTCGTTCAGATCTACTTCAGTTCTAGTTCAGTTCTAGTTCTAGTTCAGTTCTAGTTCAGTTCTAGTTCAGTTCTAGTTCAGTTCTAGTTCAGTTCTAGTTCAGTTCTAGTTCAGTTCTAGTTCAGTTCTAGTTCAGTTCTAGTTCAGTTCTAGTTCAGTTCTAGTTCAGTTCTAGTTCAGTTCTAGTTCAGTTCTAGTTCAGTTCTAGTTCAGTTCTAGTTCAGTTCTAGTTCAGTTCTAGTTCAGTTCTAGTTCAGTTCTAGTTCAGTTCTAGTTCAGTTCTAGTTCAGTTCTAGTTCAGTTCTAGTTCAGATCTAGTTCAGTTCTAGTTGAGTTTTAGTTTAGTTCTAGTTTAGTTCTAGTTAAGTTCTAGTTCAGTTCTAGTTCTGTTAATCATACGCCTTGTAATTTAAATTTGAATTTGTAAATAATTTAATTTTTTTTAAATTTAACAAAATTAAAAAAAAGTCATTGTTTCTGTTCTTCAAAAAAAGTTTAACAAGCATGATTAAAAATTGAAATAAATTAGCTTAAAATATTATATATATTTTTTAAATTTTACTTAATTTTTTTAATAAGGTATTTTGCATACCAAAAATATCTTATTAAGGTATTTAGTTTTATCTTTATCCTCCTTTATGTTAATCTCTGTTGAAATATTCCATTGTAGTTAGTAGAACTTTGACATGACACAAGTTTCTTTCACTTTGAAGTTTCTTCATTTTACTTCAGGCTATTTCGAAATTGTTCTTGTTGTTGTTATTGTATCATAAATTTATTATTATTTTTTTTGCTACTGTTGAAAATAACAGCAACAATAACAACAGCAATAATATTTTGTCTTATGTATTTGACGTCTTGCTTTGGTTCTTAAGGTTGTAGATCTATAATTTGCCTTGAATTTCAATTTAAACAAAATTCTTTAGATTTTTGTTTTTCGGTTTTTTGTTGTGTACTTGGCCAATTGTTGCCGAATTGTTTAACCATGAAAGTTTAAATATTCCAAATTGAAAAAATATTCTTTAATTTTCTTTGTTATTTAGTAGAGAGGTTTTAAGACATTTTTTTTTTGTTATATAGACAATATTGAATTATTATAAATGTTTACAAAAATCTTGTATGAAAACTTGTAAAGAAGTAGATAAAATTTTGTTTTAAATTATTGAAAATTTTAAAAGTACAATATTAATGTCAATGTTTTAAAAATGAGTATCTGGTTCTAATATTTGAGGTAGTTCTATCTAAAAATAATATTTTTAAAAACAGTTTTGTGTTTCAAAGAAAATCTTATATCCTTAAAGAACAGTTTTATTTTAAATTCATTTTTATGGGAGGTAAATAAAAAAACCCTCACATATATCAGCTTTAACAATTCTAACCGATTTATTTTATTGTTCCCTTTATTCTTTTTATTTCTTTCTCCATTTTCAACATAAACTACTCTATACTCTACTTTTTACAACACTTTCACTCTCCTAACACAAATTGAAAACAATTGTTTTTTATGTGGAGAATATGAAAAACAAGAATAGTTCAGTTTTATTTTGTTGATTTAGTTTTGTGCATGAGTATGTGTGTATGTTTACAATTCAATGCAACAGCTGGCAACACTATGTTTAATGGGGCTGCCAATGCATTGCCTGTTGTTAGACATCAATAATAGATTTTCAATGGAGGTTATAGCACAACAATAACAAAAAATGAAAAAATATAGGAAAATAAACTCTAGTGATTTTGCAAAACAATGGCGGTGGTTATTTTGAGGTAAAATAATTTCCAATGTTTTGTCTACACACATATATATACAAACATATGTGTGTATGCCACAAATAAATGGATTTACCACAAGTTGGCAAATCATTTTTTTAGAAAACTTTCAAATATAGCAGCAATTAATGTTTTTGTTTAGTCTTGTTTGAGATCTAGTTCTGTTTTAGTTATGTCCTAGTTCTATTTTAGTTCTGTTCTAGTTCTGTTCTAGTTCTGTTCTAGTTCTGCTCTAGTTCTGTTCTAGTTCTGTTCTAGTTCTGTTCTAGTTCTGTTCTAGTTCTGTTCTAGTTCTGTTCTAGTTCTGTTCTAGTTCTGTTCTAGTTCTGTTCTAGTTCTGTTCTAGTTCTGTTCTAGTTCTGTTCTAGTTCTGTTCTAGTTCTGTTCTAGTTCTGTTCTAGTTCTGTTCTAGTTCTGTTCTAGTTCTGTTCTGGTTCTGTTCTAGTTCTGTTCTAGTTCTGTTCTTGTTCTAGTTCTGTTCTAGTTCTGTTCTAGTTCTGTTCTAGTTCTGTTTTAGTTGCGTTCTAGTTATGTTCTGGTTCTTTTCTACTTCTGTTCTTTTCTATTTTTGTTAAGTACTAGTTTGAATTTATGCTATATTATTTTACATCACTGTAACATTCTTGCTGTCCATATTTGGATATAAATAGCAACAGTAACTAGTATATTTAATATGTATTGCATATTTACCTGCATATTTAAAAATCAAATCCTTTTTATTGCGGTTTTTCATCCCCAGTCTCTCTTTTATTATCCGTTTGGTGACTATCAATTGGAAATGGATGCATACAAATATTTAACTGTAATTATAGTAGAAAATAGATAAGAGACTGAATTAAAATAATAATGATGGTTAACGACATGACTATATATTTACAGGGTAAAAATAAACAGGAATTTTAATTATAACATAAAATAATTGCAAAGTTTTCGTATTAAAAAGTTTAATTGTTTATTCGTACGCAAACGAGTATGTTGATGTAAAGATAATCATGGTAATGAAGGGAAACATTTTAATAATAATATGGCAATGAAACCAACACGAAATACGTTTGCAAATGATATTTACAAATATTTTTGTAAATTGATAAAGTTAATTTTTGCTGAAAGGATAATAAAAGAAAAATTAAGGGTTTTAACAAAAAACGTTTTAAAATTTTATTGAATGTATAAAAGTTAATTATTCCCCTTTAACCAATTTCCTTTAATAATTAGCTGCCATGACAATTTTATTAAAATTTATAACAAATAATTGAATACTTATCAGATTTTCTTTTTGATTGACCTTTCCACATCCGTTTGTTTCATTTGTAAGGTAGCAAACAAATATTTATCAATTAATTGTTTTAATAATCTATTATCTTACTGAAATAAAGTAAATGTATTTAATTTCTTATATATATGTCAATAAATATTTAATTGCAATTTTATCAGTCTATGGAAGTTATTAATTATAGTTTAAATTGACATCATCTGTTTAAGGCAAAATTAATATTAAATATTCTTTTTATATTTGCAATAATACAAATACAATAAAGTTTATTAAAATTCTCTTTGCTTAAGCTGTCAGCAATTGTATTTCGGAATGTTATCGATTTTAAAGCGACATTTTATGACATATTATTTGGATAAAGGCTTTTGTAAATTTACAATAAAAATTTTAGGGAAATATTTAATAATTTATATGATTTGTTAAATTTTTGCGAAAAAAATGCATAAAGGTATAATATTTTTTTTTTTAAATCGTTTGATTTTGTTAAAGCTTAAACTTTTTATTCGTCATATTCTAGTGATATGGGGTGGTAATTAACCACTACTCACACACTTTCCTTACATAAATCTGAACGTGTCCTTTTTCGATTTTAATAACTAATTTGAAACATTTACAAGGTAATTAAAAAAACACAGAAATATATTTCCACTTTTGAAATCCAGCATTAAATTTTAGTTCTACTTCTGTTCTAGTTACGTTCTAGTTATGTTCTAGTTCTGTTGTAGTTCTATCCTAGTTCTAGTTCTGTTCTGTTCTAGTTCTGTTCTAGTTCTGTTCTAGTTCTGTTCTAGTTCTGTTCTAGTTCTGTTCTAGTTCTGTTCTAGTTCTGTTCTAGTTCTGTTCTAGTT
>NC_060953.1:1856808-1859355 GCF_022045245.1 Lucilia cuprina | reverse complement strand
GTCCAGACTATAGTCCAGACTATAGTCCAGACTATAGTCCAGACTATAGTCCAGACTATAGTCCAGACTATAGGTTAGACTATAGTCCAGACTATAGCCAGACAATAATCCAAACTATAAGCCAGACTATAGCCCAGACTATAGGCCAGACTATAGTCCAGACTAAAGTTTAGACTATAGACTAGACAATAGTCCAGAATAGAGTATAGACAAAAGACAAGACTATTGACTAGAATAAAGTCATACTAAAGACCACACTATTGACTAGACTATAATCAAGACAGACTATATTTTATTGTCCAGACTATTGATTAAGTTATTAACCAATTATTGACTAAGCTTTTATCCAGACTATTGACTAAGGTATTGTGCAGACTATTGTCTAGGATAGTTTAATCTAGTGTTTAGTCTGGACTACAGTTTAGTCTATAGCCTGAACTACAGCATAGTCTAAAGTCTATTATGTTGCCTTGACTACAGCCTGGACTATAGGGTAGGCTACAGACTGGACTATGGCCTAGCCCAATGTCTGCACTATTATATTCTATTTTAGTAAATTTTATTCTACTTGGCAACATGTTTAACCGCTTAACTTAAACTCAGTTATAATACAACTAGTAAACTACAGCAACAACATAACAAACATTATAAACAAAAAATAAAGACTAGCAGCAACAATAACAACGGCAATAAAACACAATTTCATACCACCCTTTTCTTTAACTAGTTAAATTTGATCAAGACCAAGAAAACTACAAGTAAAAGTTTATATTTTAATTTCCCGTCTTATTTGCCGCTTCCAACCTTAAGACACCGAAAAAAGTTTGTTTATATTAAATTGTGGGCTAAATAGAAATATTTTTAAGCTTTGTCTGGAAAATGAACTTGAGTTAAAGTTTTGTCATTTGGTGCAAAAGTTAAAGTTTTCTTAGATTTTATCGAGATAATAAATAGCATTAGATGTGAGTAAAGGAAATTAAATTATGTATGTAGCTTTAAGTTATTTTTAGCTTTAAGCTATTTGCTAGTTAAATTAGTATTGAAACAAATTTCTAAACTTTAATAAAACAGGACATTAAACTATTTATTATCTGTTGTGTTTTTTAAATTGCTCTTGTTTTATGTTTTATTTCTATTTTTTTCAATTCATAAACTACTGTGACCTTGACTAGCCATAATGGTGGAAAATAATGACGATGATGATGATTATTTTGGCTTTTCTTTTATTTCACTATTTTACTAATATCATAAAAATATTTGTAATCATAAGTCATGGCGATTTGGTTTTTTCTTCATCTGCTGTTCATACATTCTGCTACAATACGGTATTGAAAGCAAAATAAGTATTTTATACTATTTTTATTTTTTTACCAAAATTATTGAATAAGAAATAACAAGGATAAGAAAAGCTTTTAAAATAATTGCACACTATCAAATAAATCAAGAGAGTAAGATTAAAGTTGAAAAAAAGAACTAGAAATCTACGTGCATTTACATAGAAATATTGACTAAAAATATAAAACACATTATTCAACTATAAAAGGATTATTCAATATTTGATTGAGTTTTTTAAATGTTAGATTATTTGCTGAGAACTAACAATACTAAACTCTATAGAATCAAAACTTTCTTACTACAGTAATTAACATAAAAGTAAAAACCTTACCAAGCTACTTCAGTGTAATCCATAGAGTATGTAGTTTAAACTGAAAATCCTGTTGCTGATTATTTCTGTATGAAATCATTACGATTTTATAAGGATTCTATAGGAATTTTCTCAATTTTATTTTCTCTACAATGACTCATGTCCTTGAAAATGTTATTTGTATTTTTTATTAAAAAAATACCCTTTTCTTTTTCTTCTTTATATTTTTTTGTAAATAATACTACCATGTTTTGTTGTTGTTTTCATTTCACCTTTATTTCGCTCTGGTTTTGTTTAAATTTAACAATCCATGTGTTAATGATGGAAAATATGATCCTTAATCACAAAAGACCAACAAACAATATAACAAACTAGCAGCCACAAAAAACAAACAACTATAACAAAAAAGGACAACAAACTATTAAAGCATTATATTACGTGTTATAGTGTAATAAAAAGTAACTAAATTTTAGTTTTAGCCACCTTTAAAGCCACCTAACCTTTAGCGCCAATGCTTATTTATGACAAAAAGAGTATAACGAAAGAAAAAAATCGTTGAATAGGCAAATAATAGTAACAACAATTATAGCTGCTGGGTTGGGTTTATTTAAAGGGAGGCTGGTAGGAAATTTTGATTATATATTAGACTATAGACTGTATTATAGTCTAAACTATATGTCTAAGTATATAATAGACCCGTCTCTAGTCCAAACTACTATCTACACTATAAGCACAATATTCTAGACTAGACTATAGACTCAACTTTACATAAGATTATAGATAAGACTATAGATTAGACTATAGACTAGACTATAGACTAGACTATAGACTAGACTATAGACTATACTATAGACTAGACTATAGACTAGACTATAGACTATACTATATACTAGACTATAGAC
>NC_060953.1:1854737-1856708 GCF_022045245.1 Lucilia cuprina | reverse complement strand
TTCTAGTTCAGTTCTAGTTCAGTTCTAGTTCAGTTCTAGTTCAGTTCTAGTTCAGTTCTAGTTCAGTTCTAGTTCAGTTCTAGTTCAGTTCTAGTTTAGTTCTAGTTGGATTCTAGTTCAGTTTAAAGTGTCCTTATATTTTCCTATAGAAAAAAGAGTCGGCTTAACATTTTTCTCTAGAAGAATGTATCGCCTTAATAGCTAAGGTCAAAACTTTTTTAGCCGCTTGAAAATAATATTAAGTAATAGTCAAACTATAGGGGAAATTAAAGCTTATTTGCAATTGAACAAGGTTGAAAAACTTTTCTGAAATGCAATTATTTCATTAAGTTTTAAAGTGAATAATTCACCATGTCATCATTGTAACCACTAATTCATAGGATCGCTTAAGGTTATTTTAAATATTTAACTATACATTAGTTTTCCTACTTTCTTTGTTTTTTCGAAACACACCCACTAACTGGTGACACAAGTGGGGTAAATTTTGTGTTTCCTGTAATGCAGGAGAGTTATAAAAATCAATTTACTTTTAATGTGCAAAAAAAAAAACAAACAACTAGAAAAAATGTGTCATTTAATATTTTGTTTTTGTTTTCATTATTTTTTCAACATGTGACATACAAACCTATTTGATTTGCTAAAGTTTTTCTATTACTTTTCTAAGCAAAAAAAATGTTATGCATGTGTTTTTGTTTTTCTTGTTTTTTATATAAGTACTAAAAATTTATACGTTTGTTTTCCTTTACTTTCATATTTAATAGCAAAAACGTGACAACAAAACTTGGGTAAGGTTCAAAAGGAAGTAAAGCGTTCAAAAGTAAGAAGAAAATAACAAAAAAATGGGAAAAACCGGAAGTCAGCAAAATGGCAAAGTACAACCAATGAATCAACAAAAATTTTTATAATAAACGTTTACTTTATGGTCCTAACAACACATGTAGCGAATAATACAAGGACCTAGTACACATGTAACTTTAATATGTATATGTTATTAATATCTGCAGCATACTTTTAGGGGTAAGTTAACATAATTTTTCCTATTCTAACTGATTTGTAATGAATTTTAAATCTGAAACAAATGTGTTTTGTGCCACAGTTTTAAAGTAATTGCCAATTATTTTTTAAAGATACCTTTTTAACTGCGACATATATTAGAAAAGCTTACGCAATTTTTAAACCCTTCCTAAAAAGAAGGTTTCAAGTTTGCTGTCCTTTAGAAATTTTAAATTAAGTGGAAAAAGGTTCTATTGCATAGCATTTGATTAAATATATTAAAAAACTTTTCTTTTCCTTTCGGTCACGCAGTTTATTGTTGTGTTACCCAACATACTTAACTTTAAGTGAGTACTTTTTTTTACCAGACATCTACACAAAAAACAACAACATCAACCAACAATATGTAATAGTATAATGTCTGTAAAATAACCCACTATATATTCGACTACAATCAACTTAAAGATAACAAGACAAACTTACTGAAATATTGTTAAAATAAATTGTCTATGCCACTCACGAACGCTTCAACTATGAATGTGATGAACAAAACAGAAGCAAAACAAAGGAAAAAGTTGTTAACGAAAGTTGCCAGATAAATTTAGATAAAAATGGGAAAAATTTAAGAAAACAATTTATAGTTCCAGACTATAGGCCAGACTATAGTTCAGACTAAAGTCTGTAGGCCACGCTATAGGCCAGACTATAGGCCAGATTATAGTCCAGGCTATAGGCCAACCTATAGTCCAACCTATAGTTCAAACTATAGTTCAGACTATAGGCCAGACTACAGTCCAGACTATAGTCCAGACTATAGTCCAGACTATAGTACAGACTACAGTCCAGACTATAGTCCAGACTACAGTCCAGACTATAGTCCAGACTACAGTCCAGACTATAGTCCAGACTATTGGCCAGACTATAGTCCAGACTATAGTCCAGACTATAGTCCAGACTATAGTCCAGACTATAGGCCAG
>NC_060953.1:1850251-1854637 GCF_022045245.1 Lucilia cuprina | reverse complement strand
ACTGAACTAGAACTGAACTAGAACTGAACTAGAACTGAACTAGAACTGAACTAGAACTGAACTAGAACTGAACTAGAACTGAACTAAAACTGAACTAGAACTGAACTTTAACTGTACTAGAATTTTTCACAAATATTAAAAATTTTTGTTATTCAAATTTCTACTGAAAAAACAACAAATGTCTTAATTTTAACTTTATATTTTTTCTAAAAGTTTAAATTGACACGTGCTTAAGTCTGCTGCTGCTGCATTATTTTTGCAACAATGTCTCAAGATGAAAACCGTTTTATATTAGAATCCTTCAGACTGTAAATAAAAAAGTATTTGCTTACTCTTTAACTAAATGTTAAAACCATTTAAAACCCATTATTTGTTTTGCTTCTTTGAGCATAACAATGCATACCTTTTGCTGCCTGTTCAGTCCAGTACAAATACATATACTATTGTACCTTTAACGCCCAAAAACTCAGGTGTTTCTTACTGCTACTACGTCGAAACTCATAAATCTCTAACAAAAGAAAACTTTATGTATGTGTGTAACAAAGAGAAACTAAAGTAGACCTAAACTAAATTAAAAAAAAGGAGAAAAATTAAGTCCATTGTAACAGTTTAATATAAAACAACTTATACTTAAATTGAAAAAAGGAAAACTGTCAAAAATTTCTTGGAAAACAAAACCCCTTTAGCAAGCAAAATGAAAATTGTGGCATATTTGTTTAAGCCTGGAAAGGAAATTTGTCATTTTTATGGTGTTAAACAAGAAAATCTATAATAAATTGTTTAATTTAAAAGTTAATTACCTTTAACATATACAGTCAGCTATGTATATAAACTTAATGTACAGTTACATATTTTAGAGGTAAATTTCCTTGATATGTATAAGGATAAAACCTTAAATCGATTAAGTCTTAAACTTTGGACAAGTATAAGTCAATTTGGGAATTTTGAAAGGTCATTACACGTAGTTTCATTATTAATTACATGTTTACTTAAGTTATAATGTCTATTACACTTAAAGAAATTAATGTTAGAAACATGTTTACAGATATTCTCTCTACCTCTCTTCATTGCTAACTTTCTTCCCTACTTATGCTTGAAGAAACGTTTGTTTACAAACAACAACTGCCTAAAGTATGAGTAAGAGAGTAAAATCGTTTTTAAAAGAGAGAGAAAGAGTGGTTGTATGTATAAAGGTGTTATTAACATGTAAGGACATTGTTAACACATTCTATTAGCATTTTAAGCTTATTTGTATCCTTAATTTTTTTCTAAACATATTTAAAACACCAAAATAAACACCTTAAAACTTTTGTTACAAAACTTCCTTTGATATTTTTTGTGGGAGTTTTTTACAGGATATTTTAATTAGCTAGTTTTTTATAACTGTAATTTGTCAAATCGAATGGTAAAAATCCTGCGTAAATCAAGCATTAATAATGAATTTAATAGTGAAGGAAGGAGATGTCGTGTGTTGCCATTAAATTTAATTTATGCATATGTTTTTTGATATGCTAATATCCTTAATCTTAAATCGAATAATTTTGCAAACTTTTGTACTAAAACTAATTTCAAAATCGTACTTCTTGCGTAAAAACCATAAATACTTTTTTCTGTTATTAAGAAGAAGGGAATGTAATTAGAAAACTTAATTACTGTTTTAATAGTTAATTTATATATAGTTCGATAATGAATAACGAAAAGTTTTTATTTCTCAAGAAGTGGATTTTTAAAAGGTGTCGCCTTAACATTTTTATATAGAAGATTTCTTTTTACATGTTTCTATAAACAAATTTTAGAAGGTATCGATCGCCTTAACATATTTTTATAAAAATGATTTATTTTTACATGTTTCTATAAACAAATTTTTAATTTTCAAATGTCGCCTTCAATGTTTTATGCAAAAAAAGTGTCGCCTTCAATTTTTGGTACCAAAAAAGTGTCGTCTGATTTTTTTTCTACAAAAAAGTGTCGCTTTTAATTTTTCTAAATTAAAAAATTTGTCGCCATACATTTTTTCTGTAGAAAAAAAATGTCGCTTTAAATTTTTCCTATAGAAAAAAGTTGCCAAAATTTTTGTTTCAAAAGAAAAAAGTGTCGCCTAAAGTTTTTTCTATAAAAAAGTGCCGGATTAAGTTTTTTATAAAGTAAAAAGTGTCGCCTTTAAGTATTTTCTATAGAGAAAAGTGTCGCCTTAAGTTTTTCCTATAGAAAAGGTGTCGCCTTAAAGTTTTTCCATGTTGTCTTAAGTTTTCTAATAGAAAAAAGTGTTGCCTTATGCTTTTCTATAAGTATTTTCTATAGAAAATAGTGTCGCTTTAAATAATTTATAGAGAAAAGTGTCGCCTTTATGTATTTTTATAAAAAAAGGTATCGCTTTAAGGTTTTTCTATAAAAAGTGTTTTCTTAAGTATTTTCTAGAAAAAAGTGTTGCTTTAACTCTTTCCTAAAGCTTATGTACTTTTCTATAAAAAGTGTTGTCCTAGTTTTTTCTCCCGAAAAAAATGTCGACTTAAAATTTTTTATAGAAAAATTATTTAAAAATCATTTCCACAATTAATTTAATTGCCAAATAAATGTATTTTTCTATCAATATTTTGTTAATGTGTTTGAATAATATTTGTTTTATTTTAAGTTTGAGCTTTTCTGAAATAAGAAAACACACCTGATGACCCTGACCTTTTCATTGGAGTACTTCTTTTTGAAAGTTCTCGTTTTTTTTTTATCGCTTTATTTTATTTATCACAAAAAGCAAAACTATTTTAATTGTTACAAAAAAAATTAGACACCCAACATTTTAATGGAATAATATAAATATGACCTGGTTGGAAATTTAAGGAGAATTGAATTTTTCAGATATCGAATATCACAACCACTTATAATATATCAGTAACACCGTTTATAATATATCAGTAACACCGTTTATAATATATCAGTAACACCGTTTATTATATATCAGTAACACCGCTTTCAATTGTCTTCTCTAATTTTTATTTGAAATTTTCTACTGGTCGTTCAAAGCTTAAGTGTGGGAGTGTTATTTTTTTTTAGTATATAAAGAACATATGTATATGTATATATATATTTTTCTGTCTTATATAGACGACAATTATTTTATATATACTCGACAGTGTTTAACAATCTCATTAATTTGTTACATTTTATTTTTTTATTTTTTTCATTTTGTGTCACGCAAAGAGATGGCGGTGGTGAAAACAAAAAGCAACAAATAATTTATAAAATAAAACACATATACACACACAAACACTCACATATATACATATGTATGTTTTATATAAAGTTTTTAATTTCGGTTTGTTCAAATATATTTTAATACCGAAAAACTTCAAGGACACTTGAATAAAACAAAATCCACAAAAAAAATCAAACAAAAATTTAAGAAAACTAAATAAAAGAAAAAATAATCTTTAAGAAGTTCTTCAGTTAATGTAACATGTATAAATTTAATAAAAATTTTAACAAAACTTTCTATGTACATAACCAATACACCCACCCATCGTCATGAAAACATTTTATTAAATTCTCTACAAAACGCTACAATTTGCATTGTTTAAAAATATAAAATATTACAGTTTTTCTTTTTTTGTTATACAAACGCAAAATTACCATATAAAAAATGCAATTTTTATTGCCACTTTACAACACCTTTAATGTCATTTAATGGCCTTGCAACGTAATACAAAAATTCATTCATAAAGCGACAACAGACTAAGTAGTAGTTGTTGTTTGTCTAACTGACTGTTCCATCGTTTGATTCTCTGTCCTTAAGGATAATCACATTAAAACAGTTGCCGCAAATGACACGCCTTGACAATGACTGTCAACAACAAGTAACAACACAACAACGACAACAGCAACGCCAACTGCCAATGACAAGCAACCAGCCAACCAAACAGCAACATCAAAATCGACAGCCGCTAAAAATGACAGCGTCGACAGACGATAGTAATTTTCAGTCTTTTGAATGACATGTTTCATAAAAGCAACAATTAAATGAAAAAAGAAGAGAAAGTAAAAAGAAAGAGGTGCCATAAACAATCGATAAATAAATATAAAATTAACATTTTTTTTAATTCTATCAAATTCTAGGATTAGAAAACAAACGAAAATCTGAGCTAGAGCCGAACTAGGACAAAACGTGAACAGAATTCGAACAGAACGAGAACAGAATTAGAACAGAACTAGAACAGAAATAGAGCTAGAAGAGAATTACAACAGAACTAGAACAGAAGTAGAACAGAATAGAACAGAACTGGAACTGAACTAGAACAGAACTAGAACAGAACTAGAACAGAACTAGAACAGAACTAGAACAGAACTAGAACTGAACTAGAACAGAACTAGAACAGAACAGAACTAGAACAGAAC
>NC_060953.1:1835774-1850151 GCF_022045245.1 Lucilia cuprina | reverse complement strand
CTATAGACTAGACTATAGACTACACTATAGACTAGACTATAGACTAGACTATAGACTAGACTATAGACTAGACTATAGACTGGACTATAGACTAGACTATAGACTAGAATTATTTTTTTTATATTGCCTAGTTTTTGGCTTTGTTTTCATTATTTCAAAATTTCAACAAATATGTTGCATATTTATAGGCCTTTTAAAAAAATATATAGTTTTTCAATTATTTTTTTTTTCTTAGTTTTTTATTTTTTGTACGCATACTTACATTAGTATACTGTCTTATTCAAAAAGTGCAACATGTTTCTACGGACGTTTTTTTATTATTTTCTATTTACTTTTCATACCACCCACGGTGATTCATTTTAAATGTCACGTCAATTAGATTTTGTGAAAATATGCCTAATGAATTTGAAATATGTTTGTTAATTAACAAACAATTCTTGGGAAAATATTTATTTATATTGGCAGCGAATAGAAAATATTTTTTGTTTACAAAAGAATGGTCAAATATGTATTTGAATTAAAAAATATATATAAGCAACAAATGTAAACAAATAAATATTAAAGTTTTTAGGTGAGAAATAAGGTGATCAAAAAAGAGTTCTAAAGAGAGGTATATTTTATACAATTATTATTACATGAAATAAGTTTTAATAATATTTCATTGTTTAAAGACATAACTTAAAAGAGAGCAATTGTTTTAAAGAGACTATATGTTATTAATGGTTTTAATTAAACCATGTGTAAAGTTTAAGTGTTATAATGTGAATGCGATACTCTTTAAATTTTAGTAATTTATTATTTATGAAACTTCAAGTTCTTAAAAATTTACATGCTGTAACTGATTTTTCAAAAAATTCCTTTTGCAAATAGTTTACAAAATTGTTAACAAAAGTTTTCACACACGAAATTCTTTTAAACTTAAACCAAAAAAAAAAACTCTTATAAATCTAGAGTATATTTCTTGAACCAAACTAAAACATACTATTACTCTACAAACTACTATTTAAATATTCATCTTCATTTATTTTTTTCCCTTAAAATTTTTTATAACACGAGAGCCACTACTACTGCAATCAGTTTGGTCTAGAGTGGAGCACAATTGCAGTGCTAGTACTTGAACATTTTGCATAAATTATATTATAAAAAAAATAACAAACTCTATTTTATATTTGAGTGTTGTGTTTTCTTTTTTTTTTTTTTTTTTTTTGAAAAATTCATGCGCCATTTTTAATTTTTTTTCTTTATACCGGTCATACAAGCCACATTACACCCAAACATACATTACCACACATACACAATCCGAACCAAAGAAGCGCTTCCTTCCATTTTTTCTTGTTCAAATGTGTGGTTTTGCAGGATATTGTCGGTCAAACAAGAGCTCTTCGGGCATGAGGATCTAGAAGGGGACTAGGTTGGTTGGTTATTTGGCTTTATACAATATGTGAATTTAATACAGAGAAAAAAATGTATAAAAAATATATGGGAGAAAAAAAAGAACAAAGAATAAGTATTCATTGTGGCACTTGAAGTTTATGAGAACTGTGGAGACAGTGGGCCAAAAATTAAAAACATTTTTAGTATTTTGAGTTTTTTTCAAAAATTCAAAATAAATTTTTAAACATTAACTGTCTTATTCATAACAATTTATCAAAAGTTTATTGAACAAATTTTGTATGAAAAATTGTCTTATAAACCTGTGATAAATTGTTATGAATAAGACCGTCATTTTCTAAACATCGTTATACTTTTGAATTTTTTATATTGCCTACATTTAGGCTTTGTTTTTCATATATAAATTTCAACGAAATATGTTGCATATTTATAGGCCTTTTTGAAAAAATAAATTTTTCAATAATTTGTTTTTTCTTCTTAGTTTTCTTTTTTTTTGTCTGTATGCTACATTAGAATACTGTGTTATTCAAAACCTGTAGCATGTTGCTACGGAATTAACAAATTTTTAAAAATTTGCCTATGGTAAATTGTTTGTGAAAAAAGAGTATTATCAATATATGATTCAAAAGTAAACTTAAAAAGAAAATTCATGTTTTAATTTGCATAAAAAAATATTTGCCATTTCGTTAACATTTCAAAGCCTTAAAGCTGTTTATAAAAGGAAAATAGACAGTTTTCTATTCTAAACAAATTTTAGCGGTATTTTCTTAACTGAACAGTTAATAGAAGGCAACATTTGTTCATTTTTAACTTAAAAGAGTAGTACACAAAATAATACCCCTAAAAGTATACCTAATATTTTTATTCAGACTGTTAAATACTTGGCACCAAAAACATTTGGTTTTTATATATGAGTTTGTGTTTTGCTTTTTTTTCGACTCTGTTTTTTTCTGGTTTGTGTCTCATTTTATATTAATAATGAACATGTTGGTAAAAATGCCATACATGCAACACGTATTTTGGTCAGCTTAAATTTATGCATTATTAAAACTGTAGCATAAAACTAGGGTGTCAGTGAATGCACACACACACACACACACTAGTTGCTAGCAAAATGCCAGAAATAAATTTAAATTAAATTTTTCTTTAAAGAATATTGTAGAAGATTTATTAAAGCAAATAAATAAATCACATTTCTTTGGCATAAAGAAAAGTTAAGACTTTGTTTTATAGGCTAGAACAAGTATAAGGATTTTTTTTGCTGTGGTAGCTTTGCCATGTTGACATATTTCAAAAAATATGGCTAAATGCTTGAATGACTTCTAAGTCATGTTGTGTAGAAAAGTATTGAGAATAAAACTGTCTCTTAAAAATGAAATATTACTTTTTTTTAAGCTAAACTAGAGAAAGTAAATTTTATATATTATTTTATTGATCTGCTAAATCTACTTATATTTTTTCAAACAGAAGCAATTGAAATATTTTCTTACATATTTAATATAAAACTCTCCTAAAAGTAGGCAATCAATTTTATAGCTTTTATCACACTTAAAGTAGGCTTAGGTTTTTAAAATTTTTGTTTTTAGAGGGAGTGAGATAAAAGGAAATAAAATATTATATTTCATAAATTAGTGTCACTTAATTTCATTTATTTATATTCAAAATTTTATTTCCTAGATCCCCTAACTTCCTTCCTTCTGACGTTCTTTCTTCCCAACTGCTTTTACTTTTGTACTTTGTGGAATTTTTTTTTTAAACCTTAAATGTTCATTTTATTTTAATATATATTTTAAAAATGGTTATTTACCACATAAACTGCATTTTTTAATAACAACTAAATAAACATTATGCAAATTTTTATTTCTGTTCATAAAAACAGAAAAGAAAATATTAATATACAATAACAAAAAGCAATATTGTATATGAAATGAAAGACACATCAGCAGTATTGAAGTTATAAAAAAATATATGTATGTATTTCAATGAAATTTGTAGCATACACACATGCACAAGGACTATTTTTCCGGTTTGAAAATTAAAATTTATAAAAAGAAATAGCATAACAACGCCACAGCACACCAGTAACAATCCATCCCTCAAACATATACTATACATTTGTCATAAAATATCATCATATATACATAACAATAATATTTATGTATATTTTAAGGCTTATGACAATAATAAAAATATTAAATATTGACACAACAAAAAAAAGAAATGATAGATTTCACAATATTTTTAAACAATATTTAAATTGTGTTTTATATTTTTTTCTTCCTCAAATAAAATTTTTTCTTAATTTTAATCTATGTTTAAATTTTGTTTGTCTTTTTAGTAAAAATGTTTGAGAAATATTTTTAAAATTTTTTTGTTGTTTAGCTGGCTTAAAGAATTGTAATTATTTTGCTTTAATAACTTCAATTTGTTTACTTCTTTAGGCTTTTGCATTTTAAATGTTTTGCATATAATCTATGGCAAATATGTTTGTTTATGCTTAATTATTTGCTTGTGGAATATTTTAAGTAAATATTTGTTTTTTTTTTACTCACAATTAAAAATTATAATTAGAATTCTAGCTGCTGGTTATGAAAAAGAATTTAGAAATTTAATTAGAATATAAATTTTATTTTTTCGAAATAAATTATTTTATTAATTTGTTATAATTGGAAGTTATTTGGTTAATTTGTAGAAAATAATCAGTAATGCATGATTTGTTGTCAGAAATTTTAATTTTCCATTTTTAAGTTATATTTTAGAATTTCGAAATTAAGTTCGAATTTTCGAACATAGGAAAATATCTTAAAAATGTTCATAACAAACAAAAATTTATTATTTTTAAAAGAAAAAAAATGTTTGAAAATTTTTTAAATTTTCGAAATTAAATTCGAATTTTCGAACTTAAGCAAAATATCCTAAACACGTCTAAATAAACACAGAGTATTCAAATTTTTTATGTTAATTAATAAAAATAGTAAAAAAAAACATATATTGAGAAGTTTATGAATTTTCGAAATTAAATTCGAATTTTCGAACTTTAGAAAAATCTTCCAAACATTGTTAAACAAACAGAGAATACTTATTGGAATATGTTAATTATTAAAAATAGTAAAAAAAACTATTTTGACACAATTTTTTGAATTTTCGAAATTAAGTTCGAATTTTTGAACTTAAACTAAATGTCTTAAATATTTAAGATAAATAATTAATTTGCAAATTTAAATATGAAATATTGACATAAAAAATACGAAATTTTATTTTCAATTCCAAATTCGAATATTCAAACATTGTCAAAATTCTAAAAATTTTCGAAAAAAGTACAAATATCGAAATTATGTTTGAATTTTCAAAAATACTTCATTTATACAAAATTTATTTAAATTTTATACAAAATTTATTAAATAAAATGTTTTTTTAGATTAAAATATTATTTTAGAGTTTTGAAATCAAGTTCGAAGTTTCAAAAATTCTAAAAACAAAAAAAAATTCCTAAATTTTCGAAAATACTACAAAAGTCACAAAATTTCATTAAAGTAAATAAAACAATCGATTTCTTTTCAAAATTATGTTCGAATTTTGCGAAAATTTTTGCGAATTTCTAAAATATCTTCGAATATTGAAAAATATTCATAATGTTGAACTATTTCATTAAAATTTATAAAAATTAATGTAAGATTTATTTTTTTAGAGAAAAAAGTTAATTTTGAATTTCAAAATCATGTTCAAAATTTCGAAAAAATCTCTAACAATTAATTCTTATTTTACAGAAAAAAGTTATTTTTGAATTTTGAAATTATGTTCGAATTTTGAATATAATGAAACATTTTAAATTTTTTAAATATTTCTTTTAAGCCACCAAAATATTAGCAAAAAAATATTTGTCCTATTCACAGTCGTTGTCGTATAGTTGTATGTCTTAAATTTTTTTCAAATAAAATGTTTTGAAATAAAAACAAATAAATAATAAAACATTACGACATACTAGGTTAGAAGCTTACAACACTGATTGGACAATTGAGCTTCGAATTATTCTTACCACATGTAGGGTAACTAATAAAACAATTTTAAAATTTTAACAAATTCAATTAAATTAAAAACACATTAAAATCTATTAACTAAATAAAAAAACAATAAAATAATAAACTCCAGAAAAAATAACAATAAAACAAGTTGCCCAACAAATGCAGTTATTATCGACATAAAAATAATTTTTAATTTTAATTATTCTATTACAAAATCTGCCATTTTTGTTATCCTTTTCATTATCCCTGTTTTAATGTGTGCAGTTAAGCAAATAAGCCAGCAAACAGCAGGCGTTGCTATTACAAACCTTGTAAAAATAAAATAAAATGTTATTTAAATAGATGAATAATAAAAAAAAAACATAAATACTCCTTTGCTGCTGTTGTTTTATCCACAACATTTTACATGATGGCTTAAATGCTATGCTGTTTTTATAATTAGATTAAGTATTAGCTGAGTTAGTTGTTACATTTTTATATTTTCCTTTATCATATTCCATTAAACTACCATTACGTGAGTTTTTTTCTGTTTTACATAATATGACGTTATATTTTCAATGTGAATTTAAGTAATTTATTTAAAATTAAAGGGGATTTTAAATGCTAACTGCAAAATGCACAATTTTATATGCAACATAATAGATTTAACCTCTTATATGTATTTGTAATATTATGCAGCTAAAAAAGGTAGTTTATTATGTAAATCAAGTAGATAATTTACTTAAATAGTAATTTACTATTTGTAAACGTTACCCGTATGAAAGTTTTGTTGCTTTTTAAGTAAAATATTTGCCACTCTTTGTATATTTTAAAGTATACTTGTGTTATTTTTCATTGTTTTTTTTGTACCCTCCTTAATGTATGCTTTATTATTTATATTTTTTGTTACCCTCACAAATATGCAAATATATTTGCTTTTTTTTCATGCACAAACAGATGTATAACATATTTACATATGTATACATGCCTGTGTCAGTGTGTGTTGTAGTATATCACGCATCTATTGCTTTTTTTCTTTATGCATATTTTCATCAGGATTGTTTTACCATACAAAGAGGGAGAATGCAACAAACAGCAACAACAACAAGGAAAGAAATAAATGCATTTAGTCAAAAAGCAACAGCTCGTTAGTTATATATTTTTTCACTTTATGTCACTTTCAAGTGATAACACGTTAAAGTAGTTCACTTGTAAACAGTGAAGGACAAAAATATAGTGAAATTTGTCTAAAAATACTTCTTAACAAGATACGCATTAAATAAAACTATTTTACTAAGGATAAAAAACAATTTCATAACTCATATTTTGTTATTTTCTATTATTTTGCTCCACACTGTAATTTACATACACCTAAGCTGTCGAGGTAAAGGTATGCTTTTTTAGTGTAACAGTGTATAGTTATTGTGATTCGGGTGTTTGTGTGAATATTACTTTTTTCTAAATAATTCTCTTTGTTTTTCTTTCTTAATACCCTGCAGGAAATTTTCGACCAGTTGTTTATAATAAAAGTAATTTCTAAGCAAAAATTTTTGTTGTAAATTATGTCACGAACAACATCGATAAAGAATTTCAATGACATTTTTCTGAAATAGATATATAAACTGATAATTCTAAAGCTTTCATAAAAAACTACAGTTCTTATTAGAAAATTAAACATTTTATTAAAGTTCATTAGAATGCTTTCATAAAAAAGCCAAAGCTTTCACTAGAAAGCCAAGGCCTTCACTAGAAAGTCAAAGCTTTCACTAGAGAGCCAAAGCTTTTAATAGAAAGCCAAAACTTTCAATAGAAAGTCAAAACTTTATTTAGCATTCCAAAGCTTTCATTAGAATGTGTCATCTATCATCAAGTTTTTATTCGAAATTTATGCTTTAAAAAAAGCTCAACTTTTCTTTAGGAAATCAAATTGAAGCTTCAGAAGCTTTCAATTGAAAAATAGTGAGTTCATTATAAAACTGAGACTTTTACCAGAAAGCTTTCAATATAAGTTTTTTATATAATACTTGGAATAACTAAAAATCTTAAGTTTTCATTATATAACATAAACTTTATTTGTTTAAATTATGTTTTAAAAAATTATTTCATATTTTTTTTAAACTGAAGCTTTTATCAGTAAATTAAACTTTTCAACAAACAATTAAAGTTTTCATTAAAATAATGAATACATTTAATGAAGCCGCTTATGCAATACAATTCCAACTGTGTGTTCAATTATATGAATATGAGTAGATTGGTGTAATTCTTAACATATGCTTGCATATATGTATATAAATATCATGTATGTAAGTTTTCATAGGTATGTTCATCTTTATTGTTGTAAAATGTTTTTGTACATTGTACATGCATACTTAAGCACATTTGTATTCTCTTCATTTATATACATATTAAGTCGCTTTTAAGTATTTTATCCTCTTGTGCAATGTATTATTCTTCATCTTCGTTCATTCATTTTACTTTATTAAAGAATACATAACAAAAACTGCAACAACAAGAAAAATTACAACACAACATTTTCTCCATTATCATACTTGAAATATGCAAAAAAAAAAACTACAATAAATAAATTCTTTCCTTTACATTACTAAGACTCTCTACTCTATTTAACAAATTGATTTTTTCTCTTTATTTGTTAAAACTATAAAAAATGATTTACGCTTTTTTTAACAAAGCAAAAGCTTACAAAATTAAGTTTTATTTTCATATTTTCTTTTCCGTATAATAAATTTATTTGTCACTTTTATTATTTCCTTTTACTCCTTTTTGACCTATTAGACTCTTGGCTCTTGTCCTGTTTTGTGTCCCCCTTTCCTCCTCTTTTTTTCTTAGTTTTCTTTATTTATAGCTTTTATATAATTAACTTTATTGTTATAATGATTATGTTGATTGTACATTTAATGATGCTTTAAATTTTTAATGAATTGCTTTTCTTTGTCCTGCTGCTTATGCTTATTATAACTCTTATGTATGTCTGAGAGAGTAAGTATTTTTAGTATTTATATTATATCTTGGACCCTTTTTTCTTTTATAGGTATCTAAGTTAAAACAACAACAACTACAAAATGAGAAATTT
Organism: Lucilia cuprina; assembly: GCF_022045245.1. Classification (NCBI taxonomy): domain Eukaryota; kingdom Metazoa; phylum Arthropoda; class Insecta; order Diptera; family Calliphoridae; genus Lucilia; species Lucilia cuprina. The sequence goes on along the minus strand of NC_060953.1, from coordinate 1,841,667 downwards.
AATTTGTCTACCAATGGTTGCCAACAGTTACCAAACAGTTATTGTACTATATTTAGTAGTATTTTATAATCTTTAAAACGCAATTTACGCATTAATATTTATTAAATCTCTGGGGGAAATAAAGTTTCAAGAGGGAAATTAAGAAGTCTGTTATTTTGTTATTTAAAGTCTAAGGACTTTTGTTAAGTTTATTTATTACTACAAAATGTTTCAAATTGAAATCTTAGAAGTTTTTGTGGAAATTCTTTAATTTTTTCTTAAAGAAATAGTGATTAATGGAAAGTTTAAGCAAATTCTGCAATATTTAAATTAAGACCATTTATTTTGATAAGTGAAACAAAACGAGATTTCTTAATAAAAGAAACATAATTCTTTTTACAAATTTTACAAGATTTTAAAATATCTTAATAAAAGAAACATAATTATTTTTAAAAATTTTACAAGATTTTAAAATTTTTGTTTAAGAAAGACAATACGTTTTTAATAAAATACTGAAATATTCGTAAAAAAATATTCGTCAAAAAATAAAATGAAATAAGAAAAATTAAGTATTCATTACAATAATGAAATTTTCATTAGCAGAGAGATGTTTTTCCTAAAATAATAATGATTTCATTACCATCATGAAGTTTTCATCAAAATAATGAAGTCTGATCTAAACTGTCAATAGTTTAAAGTTTATAAAAATACCAGAATAAACATGACTATAGTCTAGACTATAGAGTAGACTAGACTATAGACTAGACTATAGACTAGACTATAGACTGGACTACAGACTAGACTATAGACTAGACTATAGACTAGACTATAGACTAGACTATAGACTAGACTATAGACTAGACTATAGACTAGACTATAGACTAGACTATAGACTAGACTATAGACTAGACTATAGACTAGACTATAGACTAGACTATAGACTAGACTATAGATTAGACTATAGACTAGACTATAGACTAGACTATAGACTAAACTTTAGACTAGACTATAAACTGGGCTATAGACTAGACTAAAGACTAGACTAAAGACTAGACAAAAGACTAGGCTATAAACTTGACTATAGACTAGACTATAGACTAGACTATAGACTAGACTATAGACTAGACTATAGACTAGACTATAGACTAGACTATAGACTAGACTATAGACTAGACTATAGACTAGACTATAGACTAGACTATAGACTAGACTATAGACTAGACTATAGACTAGACTATAAACTACACTACAGACTACACTACAGACTACACTACAGACTACACTACAGACTACACTATAGACTAGACTATAGATTATACTAAAAACTAGACTAAAGACTAAACTAACGACTAGAGTAAAATATAGTCAAGACTATAGTGCAGACTAGAAGCTTTAAAAAGTTCATAAATTCTAGTGCATTTGTTAAATCAACATCTATTTTTTTTAATTTTTGTTCATAATTTACCTTCAAACTAAACGATTCTACTTCATTCCCATTCATACAAATTTAATTGATTTATCATATTGATTTTAAGTACCATTACAATTTCTCTCACAATTGCTCACATTATTATGCCAAACACTATTTCCTATAAAATTATCCTTAACCTACTATATTTATCTTTTCTTTTTATATTTCTCCGAACAAAAAATCTCAGCAATAAATCATAACAACTCAAACAATTCACACAATAAATGTCTGTGTTGGGAAAATAATTTCAATTTAATTTAATTAAATTTGCCATTAAAACCAATGATGTGTACTAAATGCTGTAGATAAATCAATCGTATAAAATATTTGTACAAGAAAGAAAATGAAAAAAAAATAAATCCTTGATAAAAGGACTAAGTAAGTATGAAAAAAATATGTTTATTATTTTGCCTTTATTGTGTTAAGTTTAATTTTGGCAAATATTTATACAGTTCTATAGATTGTTGTATATATTTTTATATACAACATTTTTTTCATACATTTTCGTCTTAAGGCTGGACAATATTTAAACATTTTTTGTGTGTATATGTTTATTAGCCTAAAGGTAGGCTACACTTTAAGTTTGTAGGCAGCTTAAACTTGTAAAGAAAATAAAATAAAATGATGATTTCTTTTGTTGAATATCTTATTAAGATTTTTTTTTGTTATTATTGTTTTTTCTTAACTGCTAAATTGTTGTTGTTGCTGTAAGGTAGTCATGCTTTTTGTGTGTGTGTGTGTGTAGGTGGTCATATTCAAATTGTGCGTGAAAATGGCTCCCCAGGAAATTATAAGTGTAATATTTCGAGTACTTTCAATGTTGTTGTCGTTCTTGACTGTTATTGTTGTTCTTACAATTTTATTGTTAAAAGCTAAGAACAATATATTTTTCGGCCCATTATAGTCTATAATATATATTGGCCTTCTTAAGCAAATTGTGCTGCTTGTTTGTCCGTCAGTCCGTCACTGTGGCAGTAACAATGAAATATAAAATAAATTATTACTTTTCTTTTTTTCTTGCTTTTGTTCGACTAATATTTTCTTAACATACCATCTACAGTGCTGATAATTTAGGCTACGTGTTTTAGTATTTTATTTTTATACTGCCAAACTAAAACCCTCCTTCTAGGAATTTTTTTAGATTGGAAACACTAACTATAATCTTTTTTATATCTTTTTCAAATTTATTTATAAATTACCTTTTTTATAAAGTGCTAAAGTTTGTGTTTCATAAAAAAATTAGCAGACTAATTAAAAATTGTAATTTAAACATAATTGTTGAACAAAATTTTATCAAGCAATGATACTTCTTGTTCTTCTGGTTGCTAGTACTTAGTCTTGGTTACTTTAATTTGCATTTAATGTTCATTTTCTGTTTTATTTCCTTTATAAAGAAAATGGCTTAAAAACATAATTAAAACAGATTATAATAAAAACAGCCTTAATGTATTCTACATATACATATATATTAACGACACTTTCCATCTAGCTATCTACTTAAGTATGCAAAGAGAAAATACACATAACAACAAAAGCCTAAAAGTATGCAAGTGTGTGTTTATGTATTTTTATTAGAAAATTCTTACTTAGCAGCCAAAGCATATAAAATATAAAAAAATAAATTCTCATATATTCACATTGGTTTCATCTTTGCCTGGCCATGGCTGGCTGCCGTTTTTTTCAAACAGTATCCACAGGGAGTAGGCAAACAGTTCACGTGTATGTAAGCCCACTCTGTAACGCTTTATGACAGGTTAATACACTTTTTCCATTTGTTTGCTTTTAGCTACATGCATGCTTATTGTAGCAAAAGAGCCTCCTTTACAGAATGTGAAAACATTAAAGAAAAGCCAATGGCTGTATAATAATATTTGTAGCAAGGCAAGTTTTATAGAAATTTACTTTTTATTAATGATGAAACCCGCCTGGATATCGTTCCTTTAAAAATTTGTTAGATTTCTTTTTGTAAGGAGTGGTATATTGAATTATGTGAGAAATGAAAATAAACAAATAAACGGAAAAAATAACTTAGCTTTTTGACCTTTCATTTGCCTGATGTTTTCACCTTCGTTTTGGTATTTTGAACTTTAAAGATAAATATATATATTTTTTTTTTTTTGGAAAAATCTTGTTAATACAAACTTGGGAAAAAAAACTAGGCAAACAATACAAAACGACAACAGAAATAATAAAAGTGTATACAGAAATGTAATTAAATTAAAAAGGTCAATAATAGTGATTAAGTAAAGAAAGAAACTAACCACTTAAAATGTTTCTCAGCAGCAATGTTTAAATAGCAATTTAAAAGACTAAACGAAAAATAAAGTTTAACAAGAGAAAAATACAAAATAATTGTTTCTATTACAGGCGAGAAAAAAAGACCAAAAATGGAGCTATAGACTAGATTATATATCGAACAAAAGTCGTGGCAATAGACAAAACTTTAGTAGACTCCAAAGACTAATGCAGACTATATTTTTTTATTTTTCAGTTCTAGAACAGTTCTAGTTCAGTTCTAGTTCTAGTTCAGTTCTAGTTTAGTTCTAGTTTAGTTCTAGTTTAGTTCTAGTTCAGTTCTAGTTCTAGTTCAGTTCTAGTTCTAGTTCAGTTCTAGTTCAGTTCTAATTCAGTTCTAGTTCAGTTCTAGTTCAGTTCTAGTTCAGTTCTAGTTCAGTTCTAGTTCAGTTCTAGTTCAGTTCTAGTTCAGTTCTAGTTCAGTTCTAGTTCAGTTCTAGTTCAGTTCTAGTTCAGTTCTAGTTCAGTTCTAGTTCAGTTCGAGTTCAGTTCTAGTTCAGTTCTAGTTCAGTTCTAGTTCAGTTCTAGTTCAGTTCTAGTTCAGTTCTAGTTCAGTTCTAGTTCAGTTCTAGTTCAGTTTTACTTCAGTTTTAATTCAGCTCTAGTTCAGTTTTAGTTCAGTTCTAGTTCAGTTCTTGTTCAGTTCTAGTTCAGTTATAGTTCAGTTTTAGTTCTAGTACAATTTTAGTTCAAAGTATTATCTTTACAATTTTGCTGCACAACAATTTAAGTTATAAACATGTTGCCTTTGCCTTTTTGTTATTACATGCTTTGATTTGCCAAAAAAAGAAACAGTTTATTTGTTATTGAAAAATATTTGCTAATTGCCAATTAAACTTCGTTTAAAACAAATTTATCCAAAATTTCTTTATTTACAAAAAACAGATTTTTATAATAAATAAAATATTTGCTAAAATTTCACTTACCGTTGAACATGTTTATCCTCGTTTTTTATTTAAAAGCAGATAAATAAATATAAAGCATACTTCCTCTCCACTAATCGTAGTTGTTGTTTACTTTAAACATTGCAATTTTAATCCTGTTTAAAAACTTTGTCTGGTATTTAGTACAGCATCATCACCATTAACAGCAGCAGCATGATGTTGATCTTCTTAACTTTTCAACAAATGATTTTAAGTTTGTCTGTCAGTCTGTCTCGTAATCTTGCTTTTCTTTTTCTATATTTTATTATTATAACACACCTTTCAAATGTTTTTACACTTATACAAATGCAATTATCATTTGTATGCTTTGCTATTTCTATGAGTGAGAGTTGTGTTGTTTTTTATTCAAATTTCTTTTGTAAACACCATATAATGTTACACATTTATTTTACAAACACATTCATATATTCATATTATTATATGCTCTTTTATATTACAAAATTTTATAAATTTATTTCACTTGTTGTTGCCGTTTTTTATATGTATATTTATATGTTTGTATTTATGTCTAAATTATATAAATTATATGTGTTAGCAACACTTTGCACGTTTCTATCTGTGTCACAGCTCAGTGATTTCTTTTACTGAATCTTGTTGTTGTTTGCTGAAAATATGATTGTAATACTTTTTTGTTGTTCTTACATGACTTTTACGGTTTTTATACTCTTCATGTGTGTATTTTTTTTTATTTAAACAAAAGTTTTAACATGTCTGTTACTTTTGTAAAAATTCTAATACAATTTGATGTTTTTCGGTTTATGACTTGTTGGCAGTAGTGGCTGCAACAATTGCGTGTTAACAAGGATATTCTTAAGCAGAAAACTTAACCTGAAATCGAATTATAGTGCAAACTATAGTTCAGACCACGGACCAGATATGCGTACACATTATAGGCTACACTACTACTATACTATAGGCTAGACTGTAGACTAGGCTATAGAATAGACTACAGACTAGACAATAGATTAGACTATATACTAGACTATAGATAAGACTAAAGAGTATACAACAGACTAGACTATAGACTAGACTATCAACTGGACTATAGACTAGATTGTAGTCTAGACTGTAAACTGGACTATAAACTACACTATAAACTAGACTATAGACTGGACCATAGACTAGACTATAGACTAGACTATAGACTAGACTATAGACTAGACTATAGACTAGACTATAGACTAGACTATAGACTAGACTATAG
>NC_060953.1:1764452-1835674 GCF_022045245.1 Lucilia cuprina | reverse complement strand
CTAGTTCAGTTCTAGTTCAGTTCTAGTTCAGTTCTAGTTCAGTTCTAGTTCAGTTCTAGTTCAGTTCTAGTTCAGTTCTAATTCAGTTCTAGTTCAGTTCTAGTTCTTCTTTTTCATTTAATTAAAAATATTCCTCATGCATTTTAATTTTAAATGGTACATGGCGTATGAGTAATATTTAATTTGTAAGAAAATTAATTGTTAAGTATACGCTAAAGAATTACTCGTCTTGAAGTCAGATTTGTTAAATTTTTAGAAAAAAGTAGAATTTTGCATGACAATGATGAAAATTGAAACTTGTTCCATTCAAGGACACAATTAATTTTTATTTAAATATTTGTTAACTATTTATAACTCTCTCCAGGGGGCAATTGCGTAGTTTGATGCCAAAGATACATACATATGTATTTTTTTTTTTTTGAAAGAATCTCAAAATTTCAAAATAATTTCCCTTTAGAAACGAATTACAAAATAATTTCCCAGATGTAATACATTAAGGATTATATTTTAGTATAATGCAGTAACTTGTTTGAATAATTTTTAATTGAAATATTATCCTGTTTCAACAAGTAAGATGATTCTTATAAAATTAAAATTTTTTGTTACATTTACTCTGACAAATTTGTATGTCTGGTAAAGTCTGATTTATATTAACGTTTTTTTAATAACTGCTTGTAACGAATTGCAAGTGCCGTCGCTTAAATAAAAATCTTAAATTTAATTTTCAAGCTAGTAGTTTTTTTAAATTTAATTTATAAGAATTTTTTAATTTTTTTTTTTCAAATTTTTGAAATATTTATAACTTAATGTTTAACACTGTTGCTTTAGATTTTATTCAATATCCTTTTCAAAAGAAAAAGTAATCCTTCAAACAATACAGGTTGCTCAAATTTCAAGTTATGGGTATTATCGATTGGTTATGCTTTTGTTCGTTTTCTTTTTATTATTTAAATTCAATTTTTTTCCTTTTCATATATTTGATGTTTTTTATAACGATTTTATTTGTAACAGTTCTTTTTTGTATGTTATATTGCTTTCATTTCTTTTTTTTTCTCATAAACGCAATATTTCCGCACACGCACACTTACGCAGTTAAACACTAATACTCATGCATATATAAAATATTACATATATGTAGGTATATTTGTATATACATTAACTTACAAACTCAATAACATGTAAAACTATTATCCAGTAATATAAACATTTTTAAATTGGTCATTTCAATAAATTTTATTTATTTTTCCTTTTTAAGATTTTTTTCTACTAAATTTCTTTATGTTTTAAAATATTTCAGCAACTTTTTTACATATTTTCTTTAGTTTTTTTTCTAGACTTTTTAATTACTTTATAAATTATTAATTTTTTCATTAATTTTAAACATTAAACAGCCGTTACAATTTGTTTTTACTACGTCTTTCGTTTCTAATCAAAAAAGCGTCTTGAATTCAGGAGTGTAAGCAACAAACTGTTGTTTTGAGCAGAAGTTCTGTTTCACTTAAGTCCCAATAATTTTCCCGTTAACCAAACACTTAAACAATTTAAACAAGAAAAAAAAGAAACTACTAAAAGCTTTTGTACTCGCACGTTGCTTGGTTGGCTGCTAAAGGGAAACACACATACACACTCTTGCAAAAGCTATTGTTAACATTTATCCTGCATTTAAGGAAGGTTAGTTATAAAGAGAAAAGAGCGAGAGAGTCTGAAACTAACTGTATTTCTCTGGTATAAGAGTTTTCTTTAATGTTTTTTCACTACACTGTTAAAATAATTTACAAAATAACTGTTATTTGGTTTATCTTTACCTTTAACTTGTAGTTATGTATGTGTGTGTGTTCTTGTTTTTATTACTGTTTCTTAAGGCAATTGTTGCTTTTACTATTCGTTTGTGCTTATTAGTCGTCTTATTTAATGCTCCAGAGTAAAACTATATGTCATTTTTTCCTTCTTTATGTTCTTTTCGTTCCTCCAACAGCAGTCTTAATAGAATTTTTCTTGTTTTTGTTGTTTTTCTTTTATTATTAAGCATCAATGATGTGGTTTTAGGTTTGGTACGTGTTTGCCATATTAATCTTGTTAAATTCATTTAAATTGTCTCATCTCTCACATTTGTTTGGTTCTTATTAAAACACTAAGAGTAGTAAAGTGTTAGAGTTGGAGCAATATTCCTTAAACAAATTGATTATTTGTTGCTGGTGGATAATGCCGAATAAAAGGAAATTTGTACTTAACTATGGAAAAGCACCTTTTAAAAGAATAGTAACTGTGGGGTAAATCTAAACGAAATATTAATTGATTTTTAAAATAAACATTATAAAAAATTGAAGAAACTAAAAATGTTGATGTTTCAAAAAGTTGCATATTTCAACATTATTTAAAGAAAGATAGACATTTTTATTAGTTAAATAGATAGATAGATAGATAGATAGATAGATAGATAGATAGATAGATAGATAGATAGATAGATAGATAGATAGATAGATAGATAGATAGATAGATAGATAGATAGATAGATAGATAGATAGATAGATAGATAGATAGATAGATAGATAGATAGATAGATAGATATAGATAGATAGTTAATTAGTTAATAAGTTAGCAAGTTCAAAAATCTCCGAAAATTTTCAAAATCTAAAAAAAAAACTTCATAGAAAATTTTTAAAAAGTTATACAAAATTTTTATTTAACATAAATAGATTATTTTAGAGCTTTCCAAATTTGTAAAATATTTCTATTATAAGTTATTAATATCAATAACTTTTAAATGTCGATAGGTGTTCTAAAAATGTTCTAATATATCCGAAATTTGACTCCAAATAGTTGAAAAATTGTGTTTTAAAGAAAATATAACTTACAGTAAAAAATAAAAATTTCAGTTGTGGATTCTATATGAACTTAACTTTTAAACATATCAGTTATGTAAAATTTTTTTCCTATAATAAAAAAATCTGGTCTAAAAAGTCACTTAAAGTTTGGCGTCAGATGTCGCATTCATATCGTATAACAAAAAAATCTTGTCCAAAATGTCGCTACTTTTACGTTTGATGTTAGATGTCGCCATCATAATATGTGTTTAATTTTTCAGCACTATTGTGAATGATATGTTTTGTGCTACTCATTTATTTATACTGTGATTGTTTCAATACCATATTATTTTATTGCGTACACAACAGGAACTGCTGATATTATTCGGCGGCTGGCATCATGTAATTTTTTTTGCAAGTCGTAAGGCCGCAGACTTCTTGCAGCTCAAAAGCATAAGCCGGCTTAAACGGCAAAAAATGCCACACAATATTGTGCTAATAATAAAATAACAAAAACACTAAATTATTAAACATTAATAAAAAATTAATAAACATTTATAAAGTCAATTTCTGAAGAAAAGTTGAGGCTACAATTTAGCCACCGTCGATATTTTCAATAATAAGCTGCGACCGCCGATCGAAAATGTTTACGCCGCCGCCTATCATTTTGCATCGGCTTGTATCTCTGTTGCACAAATGTCAACTAGTTTGACATGTTATTGAAGAGAAAAGGAGAAAAAAAGAAAAACAATAGAATTGTTAAGAAAAATACCATTTTCACTCAGGAAAAATGTAAAATACTAATAAATAAAACAAATATTTAAATCAATACATGTGTTTTAAGTAAACAAAAATATAAAATCGTGTAATATTAATAACAAGTTCAACAACTAAAGAGCTAAAAGAAGATTTTAAAAGTGATTTAACAAGTGCTGTCTGTTTGTAAGCGTAGGTTTATGAGATCATACAACAAAAATAATTTAATAATACAGAAATTATCAATGTTAGTGAACAGTTTGTAAAAAACATGAATTTTTATACAAAATAATGGATTTCGAGGCAGACGATTTACAAGGCCTGCCGGCCTCAAGGCGGCGAACATTTTCCAATGCCTCCCAACAGTCTCAGCTAAGTTCTAAGCAAAACTTTCCCCTGATGACCAGCGATTCTGGCCTCTACACCTGCAGTTCTAATGCAAGTGATTGCAGTTTGCCAATGGAGTCCGATACAGATTCCTCGCTTCCAAGCAGTAAACTAAAACTGCTAAAAAATGAAAGACTGCAATTGGCCTTGCAAGATGTGCGCAAATTACGCAGTGAATTGGAAAGATTAACCAAGTCCGAACAATGGTATAAACAAGAGCTAAGGCAACAGAAGACAACACGTCTGGAGGATTTAGAAAGGATATATACACAAGAAAGGAAATTTATGCAAGAAAATCAACGTCTGCAAAAGGAATGTGTAAGACTGTATGAAAAGTGCAATGAATTGGAAAGGGAACTAGAAAAACAAAATCAGGAGAACAGTAGTAATCAGCCTAAGCAACATATGTTAGAGGAGGAAGATGTTGCAGAGGAAAATATACTTAAATTTGAAAAGGAGCAACATATGGCTTTGATAAAAGATCAACAGCAATTGATTTCGGTTTTACGCAAACAAAAACGTTCTTTGCTGGAAGATTTAAGATGCTTAACCGTAGAAAAGGATGAAAAAGTAATGGAACTACAGCGTCTTTTGGCTGATCTAGAGTTTGATAATAAACTTATTACCAAAAAATGCACACAATTTGCCAAGGAGCGTAATTTATTGGAAAACAATTTAAAACAAACTGACTGCAAATTAACAGGCACTTTGGAAGAAAAAATGAATTTACAAAAGTCCATAGTAGAACTCAAAGAACAATTAGTTATACAAAAGGAACTGCTTAAGCTTAAAGAATCGGAGATAGAAAACATACAACAGCACTATACAAATAAGATACAGGAGGAAGAAGATATGGAACAAGTACATAATCTAAGTATAAAATACCAGGAGGAAATCAATTCTAAAACCTTAGAAATCATTAATTTAAAAGAAAGACTACAAGAAATGCAAGATGAAATGGAGAATATGCAGCAATTACAGCAACAAAATGAACTGCAACAAAGACAAATAGAACAACTAAACTACAGTCTAGAAGCCTATCGTTTAGAGCTGCAAGAGCTCAAGACTTCAGAGCAAGATAAAAATAAACAACTTCAGGATTTACACCAGACCATGGATGATTTGATTAAAGATAAAAATAAGATTTTCAAAACCACCGTGGAACAACAAAATGATTTATTGAGATTAAAACAAGCTTTAAAAACTACCCAAGAGCAGTATGAACAAGTACAAGAATTATATAAAAACACACAATTTCAACTCGAATTATTAGAATTAGAACATGGAAAAGTTAAATTTCAAAACGAACGTGATAGACAGGAAATAGAACATTTAAGAAATAAACTAAAACAGTACTTACAACAAACCGCAGAATTGAGTAATAAATTGCAATTACTGGAGCAGGAAATGGTTAGAGTTTTAAAGGAAAACTCACAACTTAAACAAGAATCGCAGGAAATGAAGAAACAGGTTAAGGAACAAGAGATTTTGTTGAAGGAGATGGAAGAAATTAAACTACAGGGTAAGAATTAAAAAATAAACCTATAAATATGATTATTACATTTTGCTTTTCATGTAACAGATTTAACTGGAAATAAGGCTTATAAAGGATTTAAACATCAAGAGAATGTATTAACACAGACGCAAGAAATTGATAAATCTTCTGCAGATCAAGATTTCATAGAATTGCAACTACAGTGTGAAAAACTTCAAGCAAAACTTGATTTTATTCAACAGCATCAAACGCAAACAGAAAATCATGTTATTTTGCAAACACTAAATGATTTTGTAAATCAAGTTGCTAATGTACAGAAGGAAGAGGAAATTATAGTGACAAATTCTTGTCTGGCAAATGATAATCTTGAAAAAGAGTCAGATTTTGTAAAATTATCTCTACAAAGCAATAAACTACAAGAAAATCTGAATAAACTTAATGACTTCCTACAGGAAAAGCAACAATTAGTTGGTCATCTAGATAAATTACAAGAATCCAATAAAGGCTTGGAAAAACTAGTCAAAGAGAATGAAATTCTTAAGCAAAAACTAAGCGAAACGGAAACCGAAGCCTGCTCACTGCAAATAAAACAAGATATCAATGAAAGAACACAAAAATATACTCTGATAGAGGAAAATCTTGAGGAACATAAACTAAAAGTAAAAGCCCTACAAGATCAACTATTGGAAAATGATGCAAAACTTTATAAAATGCAAAGAAAATTTGATGCATTAAAGCAGGCTGATGTTAAACTAGAAGAATTCGAAAAGGAAAATAAAAAACTAAAAGAACAATTAAGACAAGAACTAGAAAGTAAGACTGATTTAAATAAAAAATTGCAACAGGAAAAGGAAAGCATATTAGAATTAAAAAATTGTTTAGATGAAATAAAAATGAAACAGAAACTTACCAAACATCAAGCCATACAATGTAATTTGCAGGAAGATACTAAGGAATCCCACAATGAAGTTCAGGAGCTAAAAGAACATGTTCTAAAGCTACAACAACAACAGCAAATGTTCTTAGAACAAGAAACCCATAAAAAAGAAGAACGTTTGCATTTCTTACATAAAATGTTGGAATTGCAAAATAATAAAATGCATAATCTACAACAGCAACAACAAGATTGGCAGGAGATGTTAACTTCTCTTAATACAGCCCAAGATTTAGAGGAAAAAACACGTAAAGAATTAGAATTAAAACGTTTAGAATTAGAAGAACTAAATCAAGTTTTTGCCGAACAAAACGAAGAACTAAGAAAATTAGAAGAATTTACCACGTTATTAGAACTAAAAAGACAACAAGAAAAAGAACAACTTAAACTAACATTCCAACAGGAAATCAATGTGATGAAACAGCACTTGCAACAGTGTCAGCAAGAAATTAAACAGCAAAAATTGATTAATTTGCAACTAGAAGAACGTAACGAAAGATTCCAATTGAACATAAACGAAGATTATGCCACAGAAGTGGCGGAATATAAAAAAGAGATACGAGAATTAAAATCTAGAGTAAGTAGAATTATGAAGGAAAAAGAGGACTTAAAGGAACAGCTTATGGAAGTGGAAAAACAAACCAAACAACTTAAAGATAATAAAAGAGAGGCGATTCTAATGCCCGAGCTAAGTTTAGTTAAGTTAACGGAAATGTCTGTGGAGAATACCATAGAAACGGTGGAGGTTTTAAAAGAAACTATCAGTGAAGATCATTTACGTATTTTGACTAAAGTACTGGAGGCAGAATATCAACGTAAAATGCAAAGATATGATGAGCATATACATTCTTTGTTAAGTAATCTTAAAAGTCTTAAGAAATCCCTTAAGGCCAATGAAGAAAAGACAGCTTTACTAAGTGAAGAACAGCTTAAAACTAAGGAGGAGTTAATAGAATTGCAAAAGACCAAAAGAAGTTTAGAGGATATGCGTTTGAAATATGAACAAAGTCAAGATACTATAAAAGTAAGTTATCCCCAAATAAAAAAATTTTTTTACGAAAACATAATGTTAATTTCTAATTTTTTAAAGGAATTAAAACAATCTTTGGCGTTTGAACGCAAGAAATTTGAATTATCCGACATAGGCAAATCATCCCAAACTAATGGCACCACCACCTATGAGGTCTCCAATCTCATAGATGATTACAAAAAGGTAAGAAAATAATTTGTTTATAATTTGAATTTTTCTTTTAATTATATCATTGTATTCTAGTTAATACAACAATCAGCTTTGGTCACTAAACGACCATCGACCAGTGCAATTTTGGATTTAATTCAACGTAGCAATCAATGTGTGCCAAATTTACACAAACTAGAAACAAACGTAGATGGTTTACGTTCTGAATTACAGAACTTTTTAACTTCTTATAATCACAAAATGTCCACTAACTCTTTAATAGCAGCAGCTTCTTTAAACGTGCCTCCTTCACTGATGGATGAATTAAGGGCAGCCTCCGAAGGATTTTAAATTTTAGTTTTTTTTTAATTTAAAATTGAAGACTTGCCCTCTTTCTTTTTTTCAAGAAAAAGCAACCATTTTAGTCAAACTATTTATTTTTTATGTAATTATTGTTTAATTTATTTAAATTGTTTACTGTTTTCAATATTTGTTTATTTTGTATTTTTTTCGTTTACTAGAGCAACGTTTATTTTTTGCACAAATCTTTTTTTTTAGCAATATTATTTTTTAAATTGTACATTTTTCTTTTTTGTATTATTGTGTTCCGAAAAACGAACATTTATTGTAAAAAAAATAATGAAAAATCTTAAATAAAAGTAAAATCTTAAATAAAAGTAAAATGTTTGCATATAAAAATTAACGGTAAAAATTAACGGTAACGGTAAAAATTAACGGTAACGGTATGTTTAAGGTTAAGTTAAAAAGTGTAAACTGTGGCAACCTTTCTGATGTCATTTAAAATTTGTAATTTCCAAAACAATATTTTCGTTTAACATATGTTTTGGTAAAAATTCTAAAAACTTTATTTTTAATAATATATTTTTTTCTGTGTTGCTATTGTTGACAGTTTCGAAGTGTGGCAGCTTTACATCATGCGAATTTCATGTGATTTGTTACAGAGCTGTAAATACTGTTACCAGATGATACTTTTATGTATCAAAAGTACGTTTTCTAAAAAAGCATATAAAGAAAAGTATGTGGAACGGATTTTTCAGATTTTATGTTTACTTTACGACATAGAGCTAATGTAACAAATTGAGTCCATAATTTCACTGAATGCTACAAAATCTTCTCGACTTTTGTCATATTAAAGTTTGTAAAAGAACTACATGCTCATTTTTATCTTAATTTTCCGAAACTATAAAGTATATATAGGTTGCAAAAACGATTAAGCGATGTCTGTATGTTTCCTGAACATAATTTTCTAAAGACCTTAGATGTCTTTGGTATCCAAATGTTTAATAATTGTAGCAGACATGTTTTCGTAAAGTTTGCTATTGAAAATCAGCAAAGTCGCTGCATAAAAATCGGTGGTATGAGGACTTTTAAAAAATTAATGATTTTTCCACAATTTTGAATCTTTTGTTCGATAGGTATATCAAAAGAAATATACATTCGAAATACCATTCAATTGTTATGTATTAGGGTTCTATAGTTGAAACGAAAAGTCGACTTTTTGCATTTTATGAAAAGTCAACTTTTCGACTTTTTGCATTTAGTTAAAAGTCGACTTTTCGACTTTTTTCATTTAATTAAAAGTAGATTTTTCGACTTTTAATATTTTATAAAAAGTCTTCTCCGACTTTTTTCGACTTTTTCCGACTTTTTGACTTTTTTCGACTTTTCGACTTTTTTCGACTTTTTCCGACTTTTTCCGATTTTTTCGACTTTTTCCGACTTTTCGACTTTTTCCGACTTTTTTCGACTCTTTCTGACTTTTCGACTTTTATATACAAAGTCGTCTTTTCGACTTTTTTCATAGACGATAGTCGAGTTATTGACTTTTTTGGAACAAAATAGTCGACTTCGACTTTTCGACTTTTTTCGACAAAAAGTCGATTGTTCGATTATTCGAAAGTCGATTTATAGAACCCTGTTATGTATCATTTCTAGGTGAATATTCAATTTTATTAAAAAAGTTTAAGAACAAATTTTCAATTATCTTTTTCCCCTTTTTTAAATCGTTCATTTACCCAACACAATTGCATTTTTTTTTTTGCAAATCACATAAAGTACCAACTAATGCAACGCCCCAACCCGAAAAAAGTACCACTTCCACCTGATATTTTGTTGTATTCTCTCGCATTTTTCTTTTGTGTACTGGAATGAAATGACGTTTTATCATCTCTGGTTTGGAACAAAAGTGAATAAAAATACAAAAAAGTGTTTCTTTTTTAATCAGAATTGTTGAACAAAAGAAAAAAGTTCATTCTAGTAGAAGAAAAGCTGCATTTGTGAAAAATTATTAAAATAAATAATAAAAAAAAAACAAACAATAATTGTCACAAGTGAGAAAATTTGCTAAATTAATTAAATATCATTAAAGATTTATAATTAAATGTACTTTAAAAATGCCTTTTGTTAATAAAAAATCTAAAAAGGAAAAATACTTTGAAGTTCAAATACAGTAGATGGAGAAAATCAATAAAGACTACGATACAAGGAAAAATTCAAAGTAGAAAAAAAACAACAACACACAGCAACAAAAAGTTAATAATAATTTTATATTGTTTGCTTTATTATAGAGTGAAAAAAACAACAATAATAACAAATATTTAAATAATATATAAATAAATAAATATAAAAAAGAAACAAACACGCGAATAAAAGAAGTTATTTAGCAGTTAAATTAATAAGTTTGCTTTTTCATTCTTTCTCCTGTTGTTGCTGTTCCTCTTTAAAGTAAAAAAGTGCAACAAAGTATTAGTTTATTGTGTAAATTTACAAAGTAATATAATTAGCAACAATTTATTTTAAATATTACTGAGAGAAACGAAAAAATCAACTTATAAAAAAATTAAAATTTAATTAAAAACATACGCCTGACTTGTTGTTTTTGTTTCCAGTGTAAAGAAAAAATAACAAAACATGTTTTTATAGGCTTGTGCTTGCTGTTTGTTGTTTTTATAATTTTATTTACTGTTGTTTTTTCTGTGTATGTTTTTGTTTTTGTTGTTGTTGTTTTTCTTTCGTTGCTCTCATTAAAGACTCATTAATTGACTTTCTTTACGTGCGTTTTATCAGGAAATAATTTTATATAAATTTATGTTTATTACTTTTTTTATTTTGTTAAAAAAAATATCGGTCATATTTGGTTAATTATTAAAGAAAAAGAGAATTCAATTCGTTGCCCAGATTAAATGTTTTTTTTTTTAATTTTGGAAAAATTTATGGCCTTTTGTTAAAGTGTAAAATTTATGTTTTTGTTTTCATTATTTTTTAAATTTAAACTTAAAATTTTAATAAATTATTTGGTTTTATCAAATTACTGGAAATTTTGAAAATATTTAACCTATGATGATCTCATTTGGATTTATAGTACCTAGTTTTTAAATAGGTATTTAACTTAAAAGTGTAAAGGGGTTTTTGAAGAAACTCACCCTTCATCTTTACTCCTAAAAGCTGCTGGTTTATACAGGAACTAAATTTATATCCTGTATTAAAGCTAGCAGGTTTATTTTGTTTTTACATTTTCTTCTTTAAAATGTGATTCATGCATTTTTGTCTTTTTTTATACTAGATAGGTCTTTGGACCCTCGTGTGTGTTCTAGAAAAAGCAACACCCTTAATAGTTGCAGTGATTTTAAAGTATTAAATTTGTAATAAAATAATAAATAAAACGAATGTCATCATATTTAAGCTTAACCAAAAGTGATTTATACAATTTTGTTCAACAACTTATTATTTTTTTCAATATTTCTGTGGATTTAACATTCAGACAGGACCAAACTAAGGTACAAACTGTAGGCGTTCCCAAGACAATTAGATCCGCTTCTGAAAGACCCGATTCTCAATCGGTCGAAACTTACCAACTCAGCAACAGCTGTATCAAACGGAAGTTTTTTCCCCAGGGAAGACAATCCAGTTACAGCCAACCTGTTACAACAACAAACTATAGGCTAAATGACTTTCTAAACTAAAGACTATACTAGAGATTATAATATAGTCCAAAGTGTAGATTATATTGAAGTCCAGGAATAAAATTAAACTAAGACCATTTTATAGCCCTAAGTCCAGACTAAAGCTTTTGATACAGTCTATACTAGTCCATAATAGAGACTAGACAATTGTTCAAACTGTAAACTATAAACTAGGATATATATGTACCTTTTCATAGTATTTTGTTCAAACTGAAAAATAGACTATAGTTCAGCATATAGACTAGACTTTAATATAGACTAAAGTCTAGACTACAGTCTATATATTAATTTATACTAAAATATTTCGTAGTCCAGGTTGTAGTCTAGGCTATACACTAAACTGTACTTGCATGTCCTAGACTATAAGTTCGGTTTTAGGCTCGACTAATACAGTCTTTTACTAGACGTTACAACAAACTATTCATTAGAATATACATATGAAGTATGTAAAAAGTTCATAATATACACTTGACTATAGGCCAGACAATAGACTAGAAAATAGTTCAAATTATAGACATAACTATAGTCCAACATAACATTAAGTATTTAAATAAATTTTAGCCACAAATTAAATAGAAAACAACCTTAATTTCTAAAATGCTTCTAATTTTTATTATAAGTTTTTTTTTTTTTAAACAATTTTAATTGTTATTGCATGAATTCCCTGCAATCTGCAATATATAAATCAATAATGCGGCCAAGAATTATTTCAAAAAAATATCACATGCTTTATTATATATAATACATATAATACTTATTATATTGCTTTATTATAACAAAAAAAAAGAACTTAGTAAAAAATCTACATATTAAATAATTAAACTTATAAACCCTTTTTATATATTTCTCTCTATCTAATTGTAGGTAGAAAACAACAAGAGCAAAAAAAAAGCATTAGTAGAATAAAT
The DNA here is from genome assembly GCF_022045245.1 of Lucilia cuprina. Taxonomy (NCBI): domain Eukaryota; kingdom Metazoa; phylum Arthropoda; class Insecta; order Diptera; family Calliphoridae; genus Lucilia; species Lucilia cuprina. The sequence continues at coordinate 1,823,230 of NC_060953.1, read as the reverse complement.
AGTATTTTGCATTTACCAATGGAAACATGGATAACGAACAACCACATCAGGAACTTGTTAAGTGTGTCCTTGTTGGCGATACAGCCGTAGGCAAAACGCGATTAATATGTGCTCGTGCATGCAATAAACATGTTTCCCTTTCACAATTATTATCCACTCATGTGCCCACTGTATGGGCTATAGACCAATATCGTATATATAAAGATGTAAGTAAGATGTAAAAGATGCTGTTCATTCGAGATGTTGTAAACTTGTAATAGAAATATTGATTTAGTTTATGAACTAATGTATGTTTTTTTCTATCTTAAAGGTACTTGAACGCTCATGGGAGGTAGTTGATGGTGTCAATGTATCTTTACGTCTTTGGGACACATTCGGTGATCATGATAAAGATAGACGTTTTGCTTATGGACGGTATGTTAATGTTTTATATTCAAGAAAATAATATTATAAAAACTTTAACCTCGTGATTTTTGCTCAAGAAAATCCTTTATGTTTGATATTTTATAAAACAATAATCTTAATTTTAATCTTTGTTTATTTGTCTTTATTTTATTTGCTAAACACATTGTTTTTAATTTTATTATACAAAGATAAAATAAAATCATAATCTTTAGCAGCTATTAAAGACAAAGATAAGAAAGAAGATAAAAATACAAAATATTAAGTTAAAAATAACAACGTAATTGAACTGGAAAAGTAAATATTTTCTTAAAATGTTTACAATTGCAGTTTACATATTAATAGTCATGTTATTTACTCTAAACATCAGTTAATTTATTATCTAGCAAAGGCACCGCCTAAAAAGTTTAACACTTTTAATTAACTTTTTATTTATTTTTGTATTTTAGGTCTGATGTTGTTTTGCTGTGTTTTTCCATTGCCAGTCCCATTTCCTTAAGGAATTGCAAAGCCATGTGGTATCCGGAAATCAGAAGATTTTGTCCTGATGTTCCAGTTATATTGGTGGGCTGTAAAAACGATTTACGTTATATGTATCGTGATGAGACCTATCTCTCTTATTTTGGTGAGAGAAGTACATTTGTCAGGTAGGGTTTTAAACAAATTATATGGCAAAGAATTATTTTTATAAAATATTTATATTTTCAAGAGCTGCTCTCAAAAGTGATTTGGTAATGCCAGATGAGGCCCGTGCCGTGGCCCGGGAACTTGGTGTTTCCTATTACGAAGCCAGCGTCTTTACCTATTTTGGTGTTAATGAAGTGTTTGAAAATGCCATACGTTCTGCTTTAATTGCCCGACGACAACAACGTTTTTGGATGACAAATCTTAAAAAAGTTCAAAAACCTTTGCTGCAGGCCCCATTTCGTCCCCCCAAACCGCCACCACCCGAAATGACCGTAGTGGTGGGTAATTTTCGCCAGGATATGTATAACATGTTTTTGGCTCAAAACTATACCGATCTTATATTGGTTGTTGGCACAATAAAATTTCCCGTACACAAATTTATGCTTGCTGCTGCTTCTAATGTTTTCAATCGTATTCTAAATACGGAAATTACCGATATGGGCGGACGCAGTAGCAGTGAGTCGAGTATGGTAGGATTAATGCATATTAATAATTTTAAAATTTATTTGTGCTTATAGTTTTGCAAACATTTACCTTTAGATAAGTTCAACATTTGGTGAGGCAACAACGGCTGATTTTAACGATGACACCGAGTGCCTGATACGTAATGAATCTCGTGCACAAAGGTTTTTTATTTGTTCTACATAAATATTCAATCCTAACACTTGCTTTTTTCTAATCACATTTTATGGTTTTGTTTATCTCTTAGAATGTGGGAGCAAATTAAACGCCGTTCCAGTTATCAAGCTTTGCCTTTGATTGAGGCCAAAAAACCAAGTGAACTTTATAAGGATTTACATCATCCGGTCTTTCAGAATATACGCATAGTACAGGTGGACAATGGTCGTGGCAATTTGATTAATCAAACTATTATAACTTTAACAAAGATTATAACTACTCAAGCTTTGCATCAATGTCTTAAATTTATTTATACTGGCACTATTGAAAAAGAATTGAATAATATACAGGTGAGTTATTTGCACGTTTAAAAAGTTAGAATTCTATTCTGGATTAAAGTCTTGCAGACCGATTTATTGTCTAGTTTATAGTATTTTCTATAGTCTTCACTAAAGTTTGGTTTATATTGTATCCCATAGTCTTGTGCAATAGTTTGGTCTATAGCCTGGACTATAGTTTGTTCTATTGTGTGCTTTTTAATCTGGTTTATAGTCTAGTCTATAGTCTGGACTAGTCTTGTTTATAGTCTGGTTTATAAACTGGCCCTTTGTCTACAGTCTATCCTATAGTCCATCCATACTATAGCTACAGTATGGACAATAGCTTAGTCTATTTTCTGTTACAATGTTTGATTTCTTATATATTTTTTTTTCCTTTTTAGGATATTGAACAAGCTGCCGATTTGCTGGAACTGCCTCAATTAACACAATTGCTTACCAAGACACAAAATAACGCACCCAGCATTAATGATGATCCTAGTTCTCATATATGTCTTGTAAGTTTCCATAAGTTTACATCATTATTAAGGAAATTAAAAAAAAACCCTAAATTCTCTTCTAGAGTATTAAAGAAAATATGGAAAAACATTGCATGGGTGATGGTTGCTTTAGTGATATTACTTTTGAATTGGACGATGGACAAATGAAAGCACATCGTGCCATATTGGTGGCACGTTGTGATGTAATGCGTGCCATGTTGGCTGGTGATTTTCGTGAGGCACACTCTAGTGTGGTAAATATTTAATGACAGAGAATTTACTAAATACTAAAATAATTATTGTTTTTGTAACTTAATTTAGATTGTATTTCCTGGCGTGACTATTTATACATTCCATAAATTACTTTGCTATTTATATACCGATGAAATACCACATATTTCGGCTGCTAAATGTTTAAACCTTTTGGAACTAGCCAATCGTTTATGTCTGCCACGTTTATTAAATTTAGTCGAGTGTCGTGTTATAGAGGATCTCACCATGATTTCACAAAAAGAAACCAATGAAACTGTAGATCATTGTCTTAAGCTTTTAGAGCCTGTAAAGGTGGATATACTTTTATTCATATATATTTAATTTAAAAAATTTTATTTATTGATTTTTATTTCCCTTTAAAGCTGCACAATGCCGATCAATTGGCCGAATGGTGTATGTCATATTTATGCGTTAACTACAATGTCATTTGCCGGCATTCAATTAAAGGCCTTCGAGCTTTGCATCAAGATAATCAAGAGTATTTGCGTGAACATAGATGGCCACCCGTTTGGTATTTAAAAGATTATGATTACTATCAACGTTGCATTAACGAAATGAATAAAGAGTTAAAGAACTCACGTCGAGATTCACGCAGTGATGACGAAGGCTGTCTTTGTTTTACAGGCGGTGAGTAATAACATCTTATTGTTTTTTTTTTCTGTTTTCTGTTTTTTGTTTTCTGTTTTATTTATTTGTTTAAAGAGGGCAACTGTTTGTTTGGTACAATTATTTTCATTCATTTTTATTTTTATGGTCTACGTTTTAAGTTTTATTTTGATATTATTCTTTTTTTTTTGTTTTTTTTATGATAAAACAAATTATTTATTTCTTTTTTGGATAAAAAAAAAGAAGAAAAATGTGTTGTAATCTAATGTTATCGATTTGTTTCTAGTATAAATTAAATATAATACGTATTATAAAAATGGTGGTTTGTATAGAATTTGCACGCACATAAATTAATTTAATATCATCATGCAATTTGCGAATATCTTTTACTTCTCTATATGTACATTTGGAGACATTCGTTTTAAACACGTACGTTTAGCGGGAATTTTAAGTTAAATTTATTGCCCGCTTTGAGAAAAAGAAATACAAACCGATAAAATGTTTTGTCATAATGGGGATTTATGATTGGTTTTACACGTAATAAGTTCGTTAACAGGAAATAAATATTAATTTTGTTGTCTATCAAATGCGAAAAATTTTATTGAAGTTAAGATTTTTATTTTTAGCAATTTTTTTCAACGTTATTTTTCTTTTTTTATATAAAGTAATTGATTTAGAGTTTAGTGGTATTTTCCAAATTTTATACATTTTTTTTATTATTAAATATTATAAACTTAGTTTTTGTCTTATTTTAGGAAATATTAAAATTTTTTTAAAAGTGTTCCAGAAATGTTTGATATAAACATTTCTTTATATTTGAGCAAATTTCCTTGAGAAAGTTTGTAACAAATTAGAAAAAAATGTTTTAAAGAAATTAATTTTTATATTTTTTTTATCGAAATTTGTTAAAAATTTGAAAAATAAGCTAAATTTGTGCAAATTTTCTAGAAAATGTTTGAATTGAGTATTTGTTCAAATTTAGATAAATTTTTATTTTACAATTAATGTAAATTTTCTTAAGAAACTTTTGCTCTAATTTGGGCAAAAATTTTAAGAAGTTTGTACTCAAATTTGAGCAATTTTTCTTTAGAGATTTGTGTAAAACTCTAAGAAAATGTCCAACTTGTACTCAAATTCATGAAATTTTGCCAAAGAAATTTGTATTCGAATTTTTTAAAGAAACTTGAATTGTAATTTGTTCAAATTTGCTAAAGAACTTGTACTTAAATTTAATAAATTTTTCTAAAGAAATTTGTAGTCAAATTTTAGGAAATTTTTTAAAGAAATTTGTACTAAAATGTTTTACGAAACTTGAACTTCAATTTGTGCAAATTTTCTAATAAAACTTCTATCAAAGTTTTTATGCAAATTTTTAAAAGAAGCTTGTACTCGAATTTGAGAAAATTTTCTAAAGAAACTTGTCATTTGAGCAAATTTCAAAAGAAAGTTTTACGAAAATTTTGAGCATATTTTTTAAAATAACTTTATTAAAATTTGTGCAAACTCTCTAAAGAAGCTTGCATTCAAGTAAAAGTAATTTTTTTGAGCAAATTTCAAAATAAAGTTTTTACAAAAATTTTGAACATTTTTTTTAACTTTTATAAAAATTTGTGCAAATTTTATAATGAAGCTTGTTTTCCATTATAAGACATTTTCTGTAAAAACTTGTACTCAAATTTGAGCAAATTTACCACAAATTTCAGCAAATTTTCTCAAAAAAGAAATTTTTACTTAATTGTATCAAATTTTCCAAAGAACTTCTTGTACAGAAAATTTGTGCAAATTTTAAAAATAAGTTTATACGAAAATTTCAGCAAGTTTTCTAAATAAAGTTGTACTTAAAATTTAGCAAATTTTCTTAAAAAACTTTAACTCAAATTTAAACAAATTTAAAAAAATTTTTTTTTTAATTTTAACAAGTTTTCTTTAGAATTGTTATAAAATTTAAGAAAAATTGTGTCAAATTTGCCAAACAGAAATTTTACGAAAAGCGATTTATACTAAAGGATTTTTAGTAAAAATTATAAAGTTTTGAGAACTTTAAAGAATATTTTATAGAAAATTTATTTGACTTAATAATTTTATTGAGAATTTGTTGGAGAATATATATTAAAAAAAAATGTAGTGTTTCTTTTTGTAAAATTTTTACAAAGTTTTAGCTGAAAAGATGTTTTAAACTTTTTTATAATTTAGATTTTTTTTAGCAAAGTTTTCTGTAGGTTTGCGTTCAATAATTCTATGAGTTACAAATACAATCATAAAAAATAACTTAAATCCCTTGGTCCCTCTTAAACGAAAGTCTACTTTTGTACATAAAACTAAATTACTGCATTAACATAACACATTATTACACTTACGTTTTATACACAACTCACTTAAGAAACTATTTAAAATTAAATTATTTAAAAATGGTCAAGGATAATTGGATATAAAAAGAAATTGGCTTTAAAACTGAAAATTTCCTTTAATCTTTTTTTTGTAAAATGGTTTAAGGAAATACATAAAACTAACCACTGCATTATTGTTTCATTTGTCATAAAACAAGAAAAATAAAAAAAAAAACAAATTAGTTTTTATACAATCGCACTTTGATAATTAATAAATAGATTTTCGAAAAAGTATTTTCTTGGATGTTAGGTAAGCAAAAACAGGAAAGGATTGCAGCTGGCAATGTGAATGGAGAAAGCACAAATGATAATCAAATATTTAATAGTTCTGAGAATTCTATGAATCACATTGATCTGGAGGCCGATATTGATTTAAATCTCTGACATCCAGCTTTGGGGCATAGAAGGTATTTGGTTGGCAATTTTTTCAAATACAAAAAAGTAAATATTTAAAATATAACTTTTTATCTTTTTGTTTTTGGTTTAAACAACAAATTTTAGATCATTTCGTTTTATTGTGATCTTGCCCGTTTTGATATGTTTCATTTGCACTATTTTGAGTATTTTAATACTTTTTCAAATCTACACATAGCGCTTGCGGAATTGTGGTCTAAAGTATGATGAAACCTAGAGTATGGTGGGTGCAGAAACTACTACAAAAAAATGAAAAAAAACAAAACGAAAACCTTTATTTTTTTGGACCGCTTGTGTGTTTTTCTAACAACAAGTACTACTTTGCAATAAAAACAAAAAAATACGCTACGCTGAAAACGTATATTATTTTTATAAACATTTGACAAAGTAAAAAACAACAGCAAAAACAAAAATTATTAAAAAAAAACCAGCGCATAAATTCACTTTGTTTTTCCTTGATTACAAAAACTACCAGGCAGGCGTATTGTATGAACAACAATAATAACAAACAACTAAAAAAAATAAAAATAAAATAATTTAAAAAAATTAATGCTTTACCAAACACCATACCTACAATACAAACAAAAACTACAGCAACAAAACAAACATATAAAACAAATGCAAAACAACAAACAAAAGTTAATAAATTGCGAAATAGGGAACTATTGTCTAGCCATTAATTTTAAGCATAATTAATTAATTATGATGTATAATCGTTAGTTAGACTTGTAAGTTCGTTCGTTAGTTCGTTTGTTCAATCATTCATTTGTTCATCCATACGTTTATTTTACAAAATGGAGTTTTGTTAATTTGTTTTAATAACATTTATTTTTTTTCCATATTAGTTATTATATTTTTGTTTTTTTTTTTTGTTCATGTTAATTCACATTTTGACTGAAGGAAATAATGTACATAAACTCACAAATGTCAAAATTGCATTTTCTTCAAAATAGATATATTCAATATTTATATAGTCGATGAATGTATTGTGATATTTGTGAAAAAATATTATTGATTTTTTTTCATGTTAAAAACAATCTAAACATGTAGTAGGTTAAACAATATTATAAAAAATGCGTCATTTAAAAAACTAATACTAAAAGTAAACAAAAATTTAAGATTAATAATAAAAAAACATATTTTTTTGGTAATTAAGACAAATTGAATTTAAACTAGTAATTAAATTCATGAAAATAAAGAATTAAAAAAAAAAATAATAAAAACTGCATGTACATACGTATTTTTTATTAAATATTAAACAACAATTATTACTATTTAACAATAAAACTACACGGTAGCAAATTTGGCTGGCTGCAACCAAAAAAGGAAAAAAAATTATTTAATCAAAATGTTTTGGTTTTTTTCCTTTTAAATACTTTTGTTTGGTCTACGAAAATTTCTGGTTTATAAAACAAATTATTAAACCAGATTATATAAAGCAGAGGTGGGTATTGTTTTTAAATGGCTAATTGTATTTGTAACTCATAGAATTATTGGTTGTTTTCTTTGAAAGGTATTTCTTTAAATATGCGAATCAAAGATTTTTTTGTTTAAACAAGTTTTCAGTTAAAATTGTTATTCAATTTTAAAAGGTGAAGGATTTTTTCTGTGTAGAAAATTTGTATGAATTTTTGTGTAAAGAAGTATTTTTACGATTTGGAGATTACAAAAAATTTTGTGTAAAAATATGTTTTTTGTGATAAAATTTTTGTTTAAATACATTTCTTGTGTAAAAATGCATTTTTTGTGTAAAAAAAAGTTTTTGTGTTAATTGACATTTTTTGTGTTAAATTACATTTTATGTGTTAAATTACATTTTTTGGTGTAAAATATAATCTTTTGTGTAAAAACGCAACTTTTGTGTAAAAACGCATTTTTGCTTCTAAAGGAGCTTTTTATGTGTAAAAATACATACTTTTTTGTGTGAAATGTTTTGTTGTAAAAATAAAAATGAAATTTTTCTGTAAAATATCTTTTTGCGTAAAAAAACACCCTTTTTAAATAAAAATTCACTTTTTGTGTTAAATGTCAATTTTGTGTTAAATATATACATTGTGTAAAATGACATTTTTTTGTGTAAAAAGGCACCTTTTTGTGTAAATATGAAGTTTTTGTGTAAAAATAATTTTTTTGTTAATTGATTTTTTTGTGTTAATTGATATTTTTTGTGTAAAATTACTTTTTTTTGTAAAACTAAAATTTTTTGTGTAAAAACGCATTTTTTGTGCAAAAACGCATTTTTGGTTCTAAAAAAAAATTGTAAAAATTGTGTATAACATTTTTTTGTCTAAAATATATATATATATATTTTTTTTTAATATGCCATTTTGTGTAAAATGAAATTTTGCTGTAAAATATGTTTTTTTCTAAAAAGGGACTTTTTTGTGTAAAAATTGACTTTTTGTGTTAAATGCATTTTTTCGTGTAAAATACATATTTTATGTAAAATACATTTTTTATATAAATAGTAAGTATTAGCATTTTTGAAGTAAATATGATTGTATGAAAGCCAAAAATGATGTAAAAAATACATTATTTGTTTAAAAGAAATATTTTATGTAAATGTTAAATAATTAATTATTTTAATATTTGTGTAAAAATACAGTTTTAGTGTAAAAATTAAGTTTTAAGTTTTAAAATTTAAGTTTTGTGTCATTTATTGCGTAAATCGCGTTCGTTTTTTGTGTTTTTTGTTTAAAAGTGAAAATCTTGTGTTAAAATGCATATTTTGTGTAAAATGAATTTTTGTGTAAAAGTAAAATTTGTTTATTCAGTTGGGCTTTGAATAGTTTTTGCTAAATATTTCAAAGGGTTTTTTTTTGAAAAACCAAGAAGTCAGAATTCATTTTAATAATATGGTTTGTACTCAATTTTTCGCGCATTGTTTTTTGTTTTAAAACCACAGGCTCTTGCAAATAGTTTTAGGCAAACTGTAGCGATCTGTTTAGAATCGTAAAAAAAACTTCTTTTGAAATTAGATTATAAATCTAGCTTTGAGACTCCTATCACAATATCTTTCCAATTACTGTTATAATTCTTGTAGATTTGGCAACTATGAAAAACTAAAAGCTTTTTAAGAGTAAACTTTAGCAATGCTGTTAAATTTAAACATATGTATTTTAACAATAAGTTAAACAATTACAAAAACTGTAAAGCTATAAACAAATTTAACAACAAATTTATAATATTTACTTCATATTGATAAAATTTTACATTTTTTTACCAAAAAACTAATAATTTTACTAAAGCGACAGTTCAAAATATACAACTTTCCATTGGATTTTAAATTTCATATACAAATAGGAAAAGCTATGTTAATATATTTTAGATTAACAGAAAGCTCTTTTTTAAAAGCTAATGGAAGTGGTAAAATTTTATTCGACTGTAAAGAAATAAAAATGCATTAATCTAAAAAAAATTAAAGAATATTTCAAGTACTTTATCAAAAGAAAACATATAGAGACAAGAGATATTTGTTTAGTGACATTATGTTTAGTAAATGTGGTTTAGTTTACAGGTTTTTTGTTGCAATTCTACGAGAAAACATTCTATTAAATTAAATGTACATAAATGGACAATATATAAAATTGTACACTATAGACTAGACTGTAGACTATACTATAGACTATACTATAGACTAGACTATAGACTAGACTATAGAATAGACTATAGACTAGACTATAGACTAGACTATAGACTAGACTATAGACTAGACTATAGACTAGACTATAGACTAGACTATAGAATAGACTGTAGACTAGACTATAGACTAGACTATAGACTAGACTATAGACTAGACTATAGACTAGACTATAGACTAGACTATAGACTAGACTATAGACTAGAATATCGACTAGACAATATACTACACTATACACTAGACTATGGGAAATAATTGATTAATACGATAAATCATCATAAAAATATTAAATTGCTGAAAAGTATTCAAATTTTATTTCAATTTTGTATGTTTTTTCTCTTATTTTAATTAAAAAATGTAAAGGTATAATCCGTTTTAAATGCAAATCAAATAGAAAAAAGTTTTATCACGAGTACCTACCAATCTTCCTGCAACTTGTCAGTTGTTTTTAACTTTTCAAAAAAAAAAAAAAAAAAATAAATAAAATTAAACTTTTTTCATAACAACATATTTTATACATTTATGTACATATTTATAACAAAAAACCATTGAACATTTTTATGAATAGTTTTTCAAATACAATTGACCCCTTTTTTATAAATATGAGAGGAAAATGCAAAAAAAAAAATACAGTTTAAATATAAATAAAAACTAGTATTAAAGTTTCAATTACTTTGTACAATAATTGCTTTAGAAAACTGTAACAAATTAAAAATATATTTTCAATAGAAATGAAAACTTGTAATAATTTTACTTTTAAAGGAAAATTTTCAATTTTAATATAACCCTATTTACCTTTAAACTTTTTTCCCTAAAGTTGCCAAATAATTAAGGATATAAACACAAAAGCTTTTACAACTTGGTTAAAAAAACTATATATTTTTCATATTAATTTATTTTTTGCTTATCAAAACTAAAAACATATTTTATGTTAGTTTTTTTTGCAATTCTTTAGAAAGGCCATAGTTTATACTTTTCTTTTTACTTTTTATTTTTGACCATAAAATTCTCTTGACCATTTGTATTATGGAATGAGTGATAGCTGGTCATGTTTTAAGAATAAAATAGAATTTATTACACATACACATACTAGTCTAAAAATGTCTTTTTGTCTATAAAACATAGACAATATTTTCTGACTGATTTCTTTTTTGGTTGGTTGACTTTTTCTTTTAATGCGTATGTTTTTAATGATGCTTAAAATATATGTATGCTCGTCATTAGTGGTAAAATATTTCGTTATAACCCAAAAATTTTTATTTATTTCCTTAAAACTTTTTTTCTTCGTTATTTTTTTTTTTATTCTCTTTATTTGTTACAAAAATTTATGAAGTAGAAAAAAAGGAATTAATGGCAAAGTTTTTATTTCATATTTAGTTTATATGTGAATTTTAATTTGTCATTGATAGGATTATTTTCAGCAATTGAAAGCAATAAATTGACAATGGGAGTGTTTTTTAACAAAACTTTAAAAAAATCGTTTTGAGCTTATAGGCGTTAATGTAATTTTCTAAAGGGGACCTTCTAAGGGTGGTAGGGTCAATTTTGGACCGATTCTCACAAAAGTTAGTAGAAATATTTACTTGCATTTCTGAGCTAGTAATGAACCTTAAGACATTTTCTGAAGGGGACATTATATGGGGGATAGGGACAATTTTGTTTTCCGCCACTTGTATGGGGATTATGCGAAAACGTGAGTCGATTTTTTTTCCGTACTAAAGAAATCGTATCAACAGGTGATCTAATTATGAACAATTATTCCACAGAAGTTTGTGACCTTTTGATGCTTTATGTATAGTAGAGGGAACAAACTCCCATGGATTTTATTACCCAAAATAAATCTGAATATTTATGCAAAGTTTCATCTAATTAGCTCCTCTCGCATTGTCGTTATTTCAGCAGACATACGGACGGACATGGCTATATCGTCTCATAATCTTATAAGGACCCATAATATACATATATACTATTATGGGTCTTAGACGAATATTTTGATGTGTTACAAAAGGAATGACAAAAACCAAATTTTTTATGGTGGGTATAAAAATTAACACATTTTTAAACACATTTTCTGTGGTTGTCTATCTCTGTTATTAATGGACCGATATTGCTAATTTTACTTCTCGATAGCATGTCTTACTTAATTTAAAGTTTTCGATCTCGAAAATATCTGGGCTCTTCAGATAATCGATTTCAACAAAGAGGCAAACGGAAATCAAACGAACATGACCAAAGAGACTTTGCTATTTCTAAGGATTAATAACAAGGATATAACAATTTCTAAGGATATAGCAATATAGTCATCTAAAGTGTCGTTAAAAAATTATTATTAGTCCTAATTCGGGTCTAAGTTGGAGAACAGCTCTCGCGACTTGAAAAATTAATTTTTAATTAATATTTTTGTTGAAAGATCGAAAACTTAAAGACAATTGTTCAGGTGTCACGTAATTTCTTTCAAATATTTTACGCACCTTAAATATGATTTTAATTTTGTCTATTAAAGAGAGTAAATCATATTTCGTTTTAACATCGAACCCCTTTTGAAGAAAAGCCTTAAACACATTTCATTTATTTTTAAATGAAAAACTAACTTAAATCCCTCTACAACCTACTTTATGCTAAACATGGTAAATAAAGTTGTACACTACCTTATAGTTGCAACAGTTTCCTTCTACTACTTACACTTGTATAAAGCAGAATGCAACAAGAATTTTTAATTGAAAAAAAAGTTCAAGGTTAAGTAAAAGGAGAAAAGAAACTATCGAATAAAGCAACAAATAGTGTTTTATGTTTGAAAGCAAAAAAAAAAAAAAATGATTGTCAAGTTGAATGTTAAAAAGGAAATTGATATTTACAAATAGCAACAACAATAAGACAAGAAACAAACTTAAGTGTAAAAAGCAAATAAATAAATTTAACTTGCAGTAACGTTACATTTGCCTTTAAATAAATATGCAAAATTTTTGCTATACACGGTGGGGAAAAGTCTATCATTAGCAATTTGATGTTTGCAAATACACGTATTATTGCATTCACTTTGATTTCATTTCCTTCATCTTTTGTTGCACATTTCACGTACTTAGATTGAATCTTATACAATCATTACTTCCTGATTTTACACTCTTCTCTTGCTTTTAATTAAAACGGATGATAAAAGAAACAAAGTATACAAATAAGAATATTACCTTTAAAATTGAAAACGTATATCAAATACATTTTTAACGGAAATGTTTTTTTCTTTTTAATTAAAATACTTAAACCTAAGATTTTGTTTATGTTTGCTATTAAGTTCTTAGAAAATTTAAAAAAAAAAAATTATTCAGAAAAACTTTATTAAAAATTCTGTTGCCAATAAAAGTATTATTTTTAAGTATTTCATATAATTCTTACTGATCCTGCCCCCATTTTCATTTTGTCATTTTTTTCTATTCTCGATAAAAGCAATAAATCATTGCTACTGCTGCTACTGTTAGTTTTATTGTATTTCCATTTATTATTTTAATCCTTGTATAAATATTTTCAGATTTTATTTTTTTTGTTATCATTTCTATTTCCCTTAAACACTCTCTATCTAACTCTATGTCTGTCTGCTGGTTTGTATATTGCTCTATCTTTGTTTATTTGTTGTTTTAATTTTTGATATAATCCTTGACATATTTGTTATTTTAACTACTAGTTTCTATAATAATAGCTTCATCATGGTATTGTTTTAAATTATTAAATTGAGAAATAAATCCGAGTTTTTTTTTACAGGACTAAAACGAATTTAAGTTTAACTTCATTAAGAGTAAGGAAATAAGTGTTTTTCTAAGGATCTACAAAGTCCTGTTTGAATTAACTTTATAAATAAAATGGGTGGATAAATGAATGAATGAATGGATTAATGAATGAATGGATAAATAGATAGATAGATAAATAGATAGATAGATAGATAGATAGATAGATAGATAGATAGACAAACAGACAGACAGACAGACAGACAGACAGACAGACAGACAGACAGATAGATAGATAGATAGATAGATAGATAGATATAGATAGATAGATGGATAAATCCAATTTATCACTAATACTTTCTCACAAAAGTCGATTTTTTGGTCCAAAACGCCAAAACTACACAATCTCAGACCTAAAGGGGGTCAAAGTCCTGGGGTACAAGCAAAACCTTTTTGTAACTTCGTTTTATTTTAAAGTTTTTCCTTCCTCATAATTTTTTTTTTGTGTTATAGAGAATATTGCCATATTTTACACCTGAAATATAAAAGCCCCTTTATGCATAAAAAAGTGGCTCCTGATCCCCTTTTATATTCCGCAATGTTACCAATTTTACACTCTTCCAATATTATGCTCTTTATAAGTGTAGTTCTGTATACATAATTGTTCCTGCCTTGAGGGTTTTTATTAAATGCATACAATAAAATTGTTCGTATTGTGTTTAGTTTTTGTTTTTCTAAAATAAATGATTTAGTATATAACTGATTGTAATGGTCATGGTCGGAGGCTAACCAATTGGTTGAAGATTTTTTTGTGGTTTAGAAAAAAAAAACACAGTGGTAAACAAAAGTTGATAAACAGCTTCATTTTGATTGCTTTCATAGAATATTTGAAAATTTTGATAAATTAGAAAACGGAATTTTGTTACAAGAACTGTTTTTAAAATCAGGAAATAACTCTCGAAGGACTTTGAACGGAACTTCTTCAGATTTTTATGAAGCCAACTTAAATTGTTTAGAACTGGTTCAAAATTTAACTTTTAACGGAATGGTTTTTTACTTAGAAGAACATAACATGGTATTTAAATTTTTTCATTATTATTTCAGAATAATTTCATAAATTGTATGTATTTTGTTTATAATTATCATTCTATTACAATCCAATTATGATTTTTTTGTATTTACATATACAATAGAATTTTGGCCTTAATCTTTTGCTCTCAAACAGTACAATCTCTATTTCCCTTAGTATAAACTCTTTACTACTTTACTCCTACTTACCCCTAAACTATGCATTACTAAATAAATATTATAAATTAAAAAAAAGAAGCAAAAACAGTTATTTATCTTTAGCAAGGCAATTAGTGCCATTTTCATTTATAAAACATATTACCGAGATAAATTTTCCAATTTATTAGATTTTCATTTCGTGCTTGAATTGTGTTTTTCTTCATCTACTAAAATACTGCTGGCTGGCTGTCTGGCAGCATCAATGTTTCAAAATCATAGTGGTTTTTGTGGTTAAAAACACACACACAGATACATAAACGTTTATATAACTCAAAAGATACTTTATTAGGTAAAATAATTTATTTGAGTGGCATTTGTTAATGATAGATGTTGTATAAATGTAGTCTAAATTTTTTTTAACAAATAGCCGGTGACACCTTGAAGGAATTATTTGTTAAATATATAAAAATATATTCAATTTAATAAAATAATTAAAAAGGAGGTTTATTAATGTATAACAAAAGTTTAAGCACATTTATCTTAAATAATATTAATCATACGTCATCCCCCATAACTGTTTTATAATAAGTAATAGGACTCCAGTGCGTATGACTGTATATTTGTGAGTTTGATAACAATCATACGCCCTGTTTCTTTATTATAAAAGTATGTAACAGTTTTAAGTTTTTGATTAATATTTTTAATTTTAAATAAAAATTTGTGTAAATAAAATTTACTTTTTAGTAAGTTTTGTTTTATGAATTTTTATATTTTAAGAAAATTTATATTAATTTTTATTTATTTTTTTTTCTAGCAAAAACTTATGTTTTAGTCTTTGTCGTAGAGAACTTTTAAAAAACTTTATTTTTTAACAATGGTAAACATACAAGTAACTACTGTATACATATACAGTACTGATACATATTCATATATTGTTATTTATGCCATTTTAATATTTCAGTTTTTGTTGTGACAATTTTTCTTTCATAAAGTTTGTAAACATTTTATGTAATAAAACTTAAAACAAAGAACCAAAAAAAAATTATGCAATAACGACATAACTTTTTTAACTAATAATAAACGACTCAATATAAAGCTACTTATTAACAAAAAATTTTATAAAAATAAATCTTTTTTTTCTCTTTCATTGCAGGTTTTACTTTTTGGAAAAATCTATTTTGACTTTTAACCTATTACTTATAAAAATCAACTTCCTGAAAATCTTACCAATACCTCCCTACTGCATGCTGCAAGTTTTAGTGTGAACCGAAAGCGAAAACCTCATAAAACCAGAAAAACTTTCACAAACAGTATAAAGTTAAACTTACACGCATTGTTAAGCTGGTAAGTAAATTTAAAGTGAAAAATTCATAAACAACAGACTTTATGTTAAACTCTGACACTTTGTGTGATGTATTAAAAACAGAGTAGAGTAACACATATACATATACAACAATACAAGCATAAAATCCTTCAAGCCTTCAACTGTGTTTTTAACAGGTTGTTCTCTTTTATTTAAATATACTGTTCCGTATAGTTTTCAAGTTTTCATATATTCATATTTTCTAAAGTGTCATTGTTCTTTAAAAGATTAAAAAAAACGACAACTTTTCAATGAGAGTAAAAACAAAAAAATGTTTGTCTAGTGTAAGAATTTAAGGGCAATTTTTATATTTAGAAATTTATTATTTAAAAAATAAATAAAATTATTTTCCATATGAAACTATATTGATAAAATGACAAAATAGTAGCAGTAGTACACAGAGGGAAAATGAATAAGCACACCTGGTATTAAAATGACACCAAAGTGTTTACAATTTTTCAATAACTTCCGTTGTCTAACATCGACATCGTTGTCAATATTAACAATTGTGATAAGCTCACTATTGACAAAGAATAGTTTGTCGAATGTGTATATGATTAAATTACTGACAATGAGTTTTGTCGTACGTATGTATATACTTTAACAACGGATGTTATTAAAAATATAAAAACACTTTGGTGTCAGTTTGGTACCAGTCGTGTATATTTTTTTCCTGTTTGTAGGAATTTATTGAAAAAATATGTAATATAAAACTGTATAGAGTTTAACTTCATGCCTAATACTTTTTGATCTTTTTTAAGTCTCTTTGCTCGGCCCACATTTTGACTTTAACTTTCGATCTTAATATAGGACAATTTGAAGTTTATTTATAGTCTATTATATAATCCTTTTAATCCAAAGTTTATACAGTCCAAATTTGTTTTTAATCATAGATTTTTATTCACATTATTTAAGACTTTTGACAGTTCAAGAAATCATAGTTTTACACCCTTCACCTTCGTGGGAAGGGTCTATAGAAGTTTGTCATTCCGTTTGTAATTTCTACAATATAATTTTCCGACCCTATAATGTATAAATATATTCTGGATTTTTAAAGATATTGGAGTCGTTTAGCCATGTCTGTCTGTCTGTCTGTCTGTCTATCTGTCTGCCTGTCTCTGTCTGTTGAAATCAATAATTTGAATACCAAAATCATAGACAATCTCTCTAAAAATTTCATCAAAAAAAGAGAATGTTCGAGCATTATGGTAAAGGGTATAAAAAATTCGTTAAAGCCGAATATTGAACAATTACTTGATTTCAATTAAAATTTGCTACTTTTCAATTATAATTTTTATTTGATTACAAATTTATGGGTGCAATGAAAAAAAAAAACAAATAGGTTTTTTAACACTTCATTAAATTTGTCTATTACTATCTATCCAGCAGTCAGTCATTCATATTTACATTCCCTCACTCAATTATTTATTTATTCATTCATTCATTCATTTATTTATTTAGTAAAGTGTTTTTTTTACTTTACATTAAATCAATCATAAATATAATTGATAAAACAGAAACGTTTGTTTGAATGTAGACAGCAGAAAATGAAGAAAAACGTTTTCGTTTTGAAAATACAAAAAATGAAAAAAAGTTAACTAGAATATAAATATAAAATACCATAAATATTTTTATGTCTAGTGAACATATTTTTTATGGCTATAAGTTCTGGTCCTGGTTATTGTTGTTGTTATTGGCGTTGTTGTTTTTTATATGCTTAACATTTGTGTTAGAGCTTAAGAGAGTTTATTTGACCATAAAACAAAAATAAAAAAGAAGTACAGAGATGTTCTGCCATCAAGTGCCAACAAACGAGATGATGACAAAATGAAGTATGAGCGTATTAGAAAGGGGTTTATGACCATTAAAGAATATAAACGTAAAAATAAAACAAAAAAAAAAAAAAGGAACTAAAAAACAAATACTTTTAAGAAGAAATAAAATAGTAGATAGATCCTTTTTATGTTAGAATACGAGTATGAGTACGAGTATGTAGACTATAATCAAATAACTTAAGTATGTTCTTCAATGAAGAGAATTGTTCAAATGAATGGTTGGATAAAGATGGCCATGATGACATTTGTAAAGATATGTAGTCTGTCTATAAACAGTAGTTGTATAATATATTTTGAACGTATGTTCTTGAAACGTGTGTGACTACTTAATACATATAATTTTGGGGCATGTGTTGTTGGTTTAGTTTGCCAATAAATATTGCATATGTAGTCACGTTGCTTAGGAAAACATGAGTGTTAAAGTGATCTATATTAAGTGTTCATCTGAGAGTTAATTTTTTTTCTTTTTTTTCTTTAGAATTATTTACATAAATATAAATGTTTTATAATTTTCAAAATGTTTATATAATACGTATCAAAAATCGATTTTCTGGCATAAAAACATAAACTTATAATATCGAATTTAAGAAAAATATGTTATTCTTAACCACGTTAATTCCACTTCTCGTTTAAACGAAAGTTATTCTGTCGATTAAAATATTTTGTGTATGAAAACTGCCAATGTTTTTGTCTTCATTTTAAGTAGTTTATACAGTCCGCTTTATGTCCTTAATACAGTTACATTTTGTCTTATGAAGTCCGGATATTGTTTTAATCGTAGGACTCTGCTAACTTTGATTTTGCTTTAATTTTTGTCCAATTTTTACAACAATTTTTATGCAGTTAAATGTTGGCTCTAATAATAGCGTTCTAAAATTTTAAATTTCAACTTCAATTAGATGTGTTCCTGTATCGTTTTCTAGTTCTAATCGCATAAGCGTATGCAATCCAGTTGTTACGATAATCATTGCTCTTTATATAGTCCAACTTTGACTTTAATCACAGTATTTTAACAGTTCAATTATGGCTAGTAATGATGCAATTTTAACAGTTCGAATTATGGTTTATACGCAGTTAAATTTTTGCTTAAGGCATTGTACTTTATACAGTCCAATAGTTTTCATAATCCTGACATTTTAGACACAGTCATATTTTGAACTAAAACTCTGTAATTATTTTTTTTTTAATTTTTGCACTTTGTGTAGTTAAATTCCATCTTCAATCATTGAGCTTTATACAGTCCAATTTTATGTACAATTGTTAAACTATATACAGTCCAACCATGGCTTTCATTATTACACTTTATACAGTCCTAATTTGGTTTTAATATTTAACTTCTGCTTGAAATCTTTCATAGTACAAATTTGGTTTCAATCAAGAGCATTCACATGATTTAATGTTAAACTATCCAATTTTAGTTTCAATTTTGACTCCTATTGTTAATCGTTTTATAGTACAAGTTTAATTTTATTCAATGTTCTTTATACAGTACAATAATAACTTTTATTATTGTATTTTGACCTTAAACTCTTTCCAGTTTAATTTTTGAAAAGTTCAACATTTTCATTATCTTTCTTCTACGTTTTGTATTTATTTTAGAAATTCCATTCAATTATATATATTTCTCTTTATTTATAAACAAAATTTGATTATCCTAACATAAGTCCTGCGTATAATGCTACAATTCTTATCAAAATATTAAATATAAACATATAATATAAAAAATGTTTTATTATAAATCTTAAATTCTTTTTAAATCTTCTAAATAAACCACTACAGCTAAAACAGATAAAATATATTTTTCTTTATAAAGTTTTACGATTTATCACTTGTTTATCATATTTGGTCTAAAGGATTTAAATGTATTTTTTGTTTTTATAACAACAACAGTAGTAGCATCATGCTTAAAAGACGTCAAACAAATTAATGTTTGTTTACCCACAATCATCAAAATGCCGCCCAAATGGCCGAACGAACAGACAGTTAACAAAAAATATAAAATAAAATACGAAAACCAAAAATATAATTTGATGTATTAAATTACGTTTTTTTTGCTCTCTCTCTAGTCTGTCTGTCATAAATGGCAGATAAACTAGACTGAAGAAATTTCTTCATATTTATAACATCAATATTTATTTAAGCTTATAAAGTATTTAACTAAATACTAGAAAATCCGTTAGATAGGTACGTTTTGAGAATATTGACAGAATATTTAACATGCTATACACTTACTTAAGATGTTAAATGTCATACAAATGTCTTAAATGATTTTGCTGTCAAAAATTCCATAAAATGGTTTTATTTTTTCCAATAAAATCGCTTATTTCCAAGAAGATTTCGAAAGGCAGTTAAATCCTTCAAAAATAGCTTAAATTCTCAAGTTTATGACGACATAATTCAGAGTTTAACACACAAATATGGACTTAAAGCCATAAAATATTAACAATATATAAATAAGGTAATATTCACACATACATGTATTAACAAGAAGTTAAATATTTTTATGTATATATTACCAAGTCCTTTTTAAGAATACATAATTCAAATTGTATGTCAAAAAAGAGAAACTGTAATATTTATAATGTTGGAAAAAAAACTACATAGACATATGAAACCATTTTGTCTCCTCTATCCTTTTGCAAATGAAAAAAGAAACACACACATTAATAAAACTTTATTATCAAATGCGAAAAATATATGAGAAAAATTCTTCAAAAGCATAAACTGGAAAATTATATTGTTACTCCTCCTTGTAGTCTAAAGCAGAAAGTGTGAGAATCAAAATGTGTTTTCTGTTGGTATTTATAAATTTAATATTATTTTTGTGGTATTTATTAAAAAAAATGAAAAATTTGCATTTTATTAATATATGCTTTCAGTAAAAATTTATTGATTTTGATGTAGGTACAAACAAAAAATAACATTGGCCATTATAACCGGCTGTTTGGTATCAGATAAAAGAAGGACTGTCAATCATATAATAAATTAACTTTTTAAAAAGAAAATTAAATGTAAAAATGAATTTTATAAAATTTATGCAGAAATTATTACATATTTATACAGTACAATTTTGCTTCTGTTACAGCTAGCCAATTTGCATTTCAAACAACTTAAGATTTTAACTTCAAACATAAATTTTTTAACCGTCCAATTGAACTTGAAATGTTACTAATTAAATAGGCAAATTTTGTTTTTTGTGTACTTTATGCAGTACAATTTTTGTTTAATTTGTTTTTATACAGTACAGTTTTGGTTTTATCTATTTACATAATCTGCTTTTGAGTTTGATAAATTAGTGATAAATTAGTTTTTTTTTTCAACACTTAGTCTAATTTTAATCTCAGTTCATTGTACAGCCCAATTTTGATTAAAGTCTTGACTGCATTTGTAAGTCTTTATACAGTCAAATTTTGATGACAACGAAGAGTATTTATGGAGTTCAATTTTGGCTTAAATTTTTGTTCTTACAGTTCAATTATATCTCTGATTTTAGAACTTTATACAGTACAGTTTTATCTCTGAAAACCAAAATTTTCTGTTGAACCATGATATTATTTCAATATATTCATGTATATGTTTTATATAGACCATTTATGACTTTTGTTTATACAGTCCAACTTAGGCTCTTGTCACAGATCTTTCAATTCTGATTCTATTATAAGTTTTTATACCGTCCAATTTTAATGCCAACCCAGACTGGTTATAAAGTTAATTTTTAATATAAATAAAGTCGAATTTTTGTTTTAAATGTTTACTTTATACAGTAAAATTTTGACATCAATTAAAAATGTTAATACAGTTAATACAGTTTTACAGTTCAATTACGTCTTCAATTATAAACAGCTCAATATATAATCCTTAATCCTTTGATCGAATTATTGTCCATTATTAGCTTATTATTATCAAACATATTTATACAGTCCATTTCTGCTGCAACTGTAGCTCTACAGTCATTCGTTTGAAACTCTATTTAATGCCTAAAAGAACAAAAATATATTTAGTGTTTATTGAAAACATACTTTGCTGATTAGTTTTGTTTAATCAAATTAAAATAAAATTTTAAAATAAATACATAAATTTTTTGTTGATTCTATTAAATTTCAGACATTTTTGTTTTCAAAAAAAGAAATTGTTTATGAATATTTATTTATTTTCAATGACACACACTTGTTTAACTATTAAAGTGTCATAAAATCCAGTATTTTTTTCAGCACTTATTAACATTCCGATGGTTTAAATAATTTCAAAACATGATTTTGTTATAAAAAAGTAAAATTTTTATTATAAATACCAACATAGTTTTTTAAACGTGCAGAGGATTTTTATTTAAATAATATAGAAAATTATTTACTAAAAATATTTTCTAGATAGTGGCGTAAAAATACATGTACAATACATTTGTTTATTTAACAAATATTTTATGAGTTTTTACTAAATTATGCATTTTTTCTTTGTTAAATTTTTTTTATTAAACTTTTTTCAAATTATAATTTAAAGTTTAATAATTTAAACAAAAATTATTGAGTGGAAAATTGTTCAATTTTTATTTATTTTTTTTTCAACAACTATATCGTGTTGCAATGTTTTCTTTCAATTAAATTTGTTCTTTCAATTAAATTTTGTGTTTTTTTTTTTTGGTTAGTTTTGCTTTGATTGCAGTTTCTTGAACTGTTTTTTTTTAGAAATTTCTTAGATCCAATCTAACACCAAGAGTGCGTTGGATTGCAATCGTCTAGAGGTTATTTGCTGAATAAACACAAGTTGAAAATGATAAATCATCAACGAAATGTTTGTTTAACAAGCCAAGAAATATTGAAGAAATGTAGTTAACTAAGTGTTTATTTTAATTGTTTGTAGGTTTTATAAAACGAAATGTTACAGTTTTCTAGAATAATTTTATGGAGTATCAAGATACTTCATATCCTTGCAATAAATATGGAAATTGCAGGCTTCAGTCTTAAGTTTTTATACAGTCCAAGTTACGTTCCAATCGTGGGTCTTTGTACAGCCTTTATAGAGTCCTATTTTAACTTCAATCGTAACTATTTAAAGAGAATTTAAACTTTAATTGTAATACATTATAATTTTCAATTTAGCCTTCAATTATCAGTCCCTGTAACTATTTAATATGAGGTTAATGTAGTTAAATTTTGTATTTATACAGTCAAAGTTTTGAACCAATATTTGCTTTTTATATGGTTAGCATTTTACTCTAATAGTACTGTATAAAACGTCTTTATACAGGTCTCTTTTAACTTGTATTTATGATCTTCTACCCTGGATTTTAGGACTCAATTATTGGTGTTTTCTAGACTAATTGTGGATTTTATTAAAGAATTTAGACAGTCCATAATTTTATGACTTTGTCCAATTCGAGGTTATTACACATATAAACTTTAGTTTAAATTTGTATATTTAACCTGTAATTGTTCTCTCTTATTCTATTGTATACTTGTATACCTCTCTCCCATGTCGTCTCATTTGTCCTTAATTCCTTTAGTTTATACAGTTCAAATTAAAGCTTAAGATTTTTGCCTTAAATTCTAAATTTGTGTTTTGCTCTTCAAATGTTCATTTAAATTCAATTTTCTCTTCAGTGTTAGTTTAAAATCCATTTGCTGTTCATATTTTTGATATTTTTCTCTAACAGCAAAGTGGTTTTAATTATTCATAAATAAGAAAAAACTCTTCAGTACAAAAACTAACAAAATGCTTGTCGAATTTAATTTATGCAAAATTCCTTTTCAGGAGAATTTAAGCATTGCGATAGGAAGGCAGCAATCATATCTTCATAAAGTACAACTGAGTGAGCGAAGTTTTCCAAAAAGGTGATTAAAGTCCAAGGTTGTTGGTGCTACATTTATTTGCCATAAACTATTTGGGAAGTATATAGTTGTTACCTCAAAAATGGGTATTTAAATATATCTAGGAGGGTTTCGACAAAAGTTATGAAAAATTTTATAAAAAAATTACTGTTTAAGTTTATATAGTCAATATTTTCTTGTTTTAAAACAACTTACCTCCTGTTGCACTTTTCGGTGGCAAGTAGAAAGTATCTTAACATACATTTTGCAAATATGTTGCATGCAGTTAATACCCACTTATAAACACTGTTTATGTCAAAATAAATGTTAGATTTTACACTTTGCTTTCAAAGTGCCTGAAGTAGTGCTACTATTATATGTTATGGTTACAAGCAAAAATAGCTTTAATCTAAAAATCATACATTAAATGATTACCTTTAGAATCGATGTCTTAGAATAAAATTTTGATAAAAAAGTAGAGATTTCATGTAAATGTTATTTCTGTTCTTAGACTATTATCGCTTGTAACCAGTGTTATATTCATGTTGTAGAGTAGTTGGCTGTTGAATACTTGTTACTTGTATGTATGTGTATGTTTTTTGTAGTGTCTGTTACATTTTTAATTTTCCACAATTACGGTGACAACCATAAACAAGTAATTTTACCTTTAATACTTAAACACAAATAACAAATAAACATATACACGCAGATTCACATACACACATATAGAAACAAATTTAATTGAGAATGTATTGGTTGTGTATATATGTACATATGTATGTGTGTATATGACATATACATAAATATGAGTTCAAACGTTAAAGTTTTTAATAAATGGAAGGAATATGTCAAAAGATGACAATTTCCTAAAGAAATGTATTCAGACTAGACATTTTTCTTAAAGAAATGTGTTCAGAGAAAATTATTTTATATAGAAATGTTTTCACAAAATACATTTTTTATTTAAATATAATGTGTCCAGAGAAGACAGTTCGATATAGATCTTCATACAGAGGAGAAAGTTTTCAATAGAAATTTCTCTGAAATAACACATTTTTCTAAAGAAATGTGTTTGTATAAGACGCATTTCTATAAAAAAAAAATGTGTTTAGAACTAAACACTCTCTTTAGAAAAATTTCAGGAGAAAACATTTGTTTTGAAAAATGTGACTAGAAAAGACAGCAATAGAAATGTCTGCAGAGAACATACTTTTCTATAGAAATGTGTCCAAAATGTCACTTTTATATAGAAATATGTCCAAACACTTACTTTTTTATAGAAATGCTTTAGAGAAGACACTTTGCTATAGCAATATGTTCAGAGAAGACACTTTTCTGAAGGAATGTATTTAGAGAAAAACGTAGAAACTTTTCTCTATAGAAATGTAAAGTAAAATGAAACTGACTACTTGCTGCATTACCTAAGGTCATTTAAGTGGCAATTGAACCTGCAGTAGTCTAAAAGAGATGTGTACGGTAGACATCTTACTTTAGGCTTCATACTGTGGTAAATAATACAGAAAATCACATTAAAATGTATTTGTAACCCTTAATCAATCACAATTTCCAGCAATTGAAAATTTGAAAAAATACTTCTCCGTTAGCCCTCGTTAACTGAACATTACATTTAGCTAAACTTGCATTTTTCATATGTTGTGTGTTTCGATTATCTCTGCATGTTTATATAATGATTTTGTTATTCATGGTCGTTGGTTGGAGGTGTCGGTGTATGGTGAAAACATATGTCGGTGCTAATCGCTTTTTTTTTGTTTCGTTCCAACCCAACTCGTGAGGTTTAAATATTTGTTTACTAATACCACGATAAAATGGTTACACGTTTTAGAGGACAGTTTTATCAACAAAGGTTTGTTGTCACGTCATTTGAAACAAGAAAAATTATAAATATTAAGCCCGCCCTATGCAGGAATTTTAAAATTTTCCGTTAAATTTTAACAATTATTTTTAATTTTCTGCTTGATTATTAATTGGATAATCCTGAAAAAAAATTAATTATTTGTTTTCCTTTTCAATATCTTCTCTGTTATAAACACTACAATTGGTTTCTTTATTACTATTGCATGAATTTGCTGCTGTTGCTGTTATATGCATTGCAATGAAGCTGATTGTTGAGTTTTCAATTGAGTTTAAACAATTCATGAATTGTTGATAGATGAAAATAATAGATGACTGTAAACAGCAAAATTATCCAATGTTTACATTTGAAAAGACAACAATTTATAGTCAACAGACATGTTCGAACACGAATATGCATGTTTAAGTATAATTTAATTTGTAGTGGACTGTAAACAATTTGTTTTATAAAAGGAAATGTGTTAAAATGTGGGAAAATAAATTAAAATGTTTAAAACTTTTTAATTTAATTATAACTTTTATTTCAAATAATATATACTACAGACTATAGTAATACTGATTTCCGATAATAATTTACATATTTAAAATATAAATGTTATTTAATTGTTTCCACGAATTACTTTATTTAAAATTTTTCATACTTTCCCAAAATGTTTTAAAAAAATATTTTTTAAACTAATTCTTGTCAAAAATGTCTTCTCTAAATAAAATTGATGGTATATTAGTGACATTTTAAGTATATTTCTTTAAATAATTTGTAGTCTTTAGATAAATATTTGAAGATTATTTTCGTAAAAAAAATCAAGTCGAAATACTTGTGTTTTGTTTCTTTTTTTTTGTTGTTATTTTTGCAAATATTTCTTTTTCGTTGATTTATTTAAATGCCTAAACGAAAGAAAGAAAAAAAACAACAATTACACCAACATCATGATTGTCTGCAGCAGCAACATCAGCATCATCATCAGCAATGTGGCAAATTTTGAGTGACAGCAACATGATGACTTAAGACACTTTTTGCGCGCTATTTGCGCAAAATGTTAAGAAATGTGGTGGTTTTACTTGGTTCCTTAATATTTCTATCTTCTGTTTTAGAATTTTACTTTTTCTTTATCACTTGTACACTATAGAAATTTTAAATCAAATAGAACTAAAACTGAAATAGAACTGAACTAGAACTGAACCAGAACTGAACTGAACTATAACTAGAACTGAACTTGAACTGAACTAGAACTGAACTAGTACTGAACTAGTACTGAACTAGAACTGAACTAGAGCTGAACTAGAACCGAACTAGAACTGAACTAGAACTGAATTAGAACTGAACTAGAACTGAACTAGAACTGAACTAGAACTGAACTAGAACTGAACTAGAACTGAACTAGAACTGAACTAGAACTGAACTAGAACTGAACTAGAACTGAACTAGAACTGAACTAGAACTGAACTAGAACTGAACTAGAACTGAACTAGAACTGACTAGAACTGAAACTAGAACTGAACTAGAACTGAACTAGAACTGAACTAGAACTGAACTAGAACTGAACTAGAACTGAACTAGAACTGAACTAGAACTGAACTAGAACTGAACTAGAACTGAACTAGAACTGAACTAGAACTGAACTAGAACTGAACTAGAACTGAACTAGAACTGAACTAGAACTGAACTAGAACTGAACTAGAACTGAACTAGAACTGAACTAGAACTGAACTAGAACTGAACTAGAACTGAACTAGAACTGAACTAGAACTGAACTAGAACTGAACTAGAACTGAACTAGAACTGAACTAGAACTGAACTAGAACTCAACTAGAACTGAACTAGAACTGAACTAGAACTGAACTAGGATTGAACTAGAACTGAACTAGAGATAAACTAGAACTGTACTACAACTGAACTAAAACCAACTAAAACTCAACTAGAACTCAACTAGAAAATCAACCAGAACTCAACTAGAACTGAACTAGAACTGAACTAGAACTGAACATAACTGAACTAGAACTGAACTATAACTGAACTAGAACTGAACTAGAACTGAACTAGAACTAAACTAGAACTGAACTAGAACTAAACTAAACTAGAACTGAACTTCAACTGAAATTATTAAAATTAATTTAAGGTTTAAATTTCTATCAGTGTTATTAAAAAAATAAACATTCTTAACATAAATACATATAATTACGTAGGCATTTAAGAAAAAAAAATATCATGTCTAAAACAATTCTTACAATTTACATATATTTTAGTATGAGATTGCACAAAATGTGTTTTACAAGAAAAAATAAAAATGACACAAAAACTTTATTTGTACCAGTACAAAAAAATATGTAAATTAAAAAATTAAAAATTTAAAAAAACGTCAAAAGAAAAAAATAAACAAATAAATAAATATTTGTTATTTACAACACCATTTTCTAACGAAACCTCTCTACTCTAAATTAAAGTAAAGTAATGCAAAACCTTTGCTACTGCTTTTGATTTTTCCTAAACCGTAAAAGTGTTAAGCAATTGTGAGCAAAAATTTTGTGTTAAATTTATTATCTTGATATAATCTTTTGTACTCATAATAAATGTTGTTGGCAAATAAAAGCGTATACAATACAAGGGGAAATATTTCACAAATATTCTTATTTCTAAAGCGAAATAATACTATAATTTTTGAAGCATAACCTTTATATTGACTTTTTTCTCCCTATTCAAAGGTTACGAACCTGTAAAAACATGACCCCATTTCCGTTTTTGCGAAACAGAAAACTGAAAATTCATGCACATATGTATGTTTAATGCAATTTGTTTAAATATACAGACATACAACATACATTTGAGACTTCTATTCTCACATACTTATTAAAAAAATAAATAATAAATTAATAAACCATGTCAAACATTTTTCATCATGTCATGTTTGCATTGAAAACTTCATCAATGTCATGATGGTATTAGAAAAATTCTTATATATATATAGAAACTGGAACGACGAACAATGGCGAAAAATATTCATATTATACATTTTTCTCTTCAGCGCTGCAGCACATGAGAAAATTTCTATAGAAATTTTTTAGTAAAGCAAATATGTTTTACTAACCCCAAAAATAAAAAAAACTTTGAAAAGGTAAAACTTTTAATATGTGAATCTCTAATCATTGTAGTAATACTTAGTTCATTAAACTTTTTTCTTAAAACATTTTTCAAAATTAATGAAGATGTTATAGGGATTTTATTCATTTGAGAATTATTAAAATATCAAAAATGTTGAAACGTTACGAGCACTGGTAGATAATTGTTTAAAAGAGAATTGTGAAATAATTTTAACTTAAGGGAATTTAAAATTTTTAAAATGAACTGGAACTGAACTAGAATTGAACTAAAACTGAGCTAGAACTGAACTAGAACTGAACTAGAACTGAACTAGAACTATACTAGAACTGAACTAGAACTGAACTAGATCTGAACTAGAACTGAACTAGAACCGAACTAGAACTGAACTAGAACTGAACTAGAACTGAACTAGAACTGAACTAGAACTGAACTAGAACTGAACTAGAACTGAACTAGAACTGAACTAGAACTGAACTAGAACTGAACTAGAACTGAACTAGAACTGAACTAGAACTGAACTAGAACTGAACTAGAACTGAACTAGAACTGAACTAGAACTGAACTAGAACTGAACTAGAACTGAACTAGAACTGAACTAGAACTGAACTAGAACTGAACTAGAACTGAACTAGAACTGAACTAGAACTGAACTAGAACTGAACTAGAACTGAACTAGAACTGAACTAGAACTGAACTAGAACTGAACTAGAACTGAACTAGAACTGAACTAGAACTGAACTAGAACTGAACTAGAACTGAACTAGAACTGAACTAGAACTGAACTAGAACTGAACTAGAACTGAACTAGAACTGAACTAGAACTGAACTAGAACTGAACTAGAACTGAACTAGAACTGAACTAGAACTGAACTAGAACTGAACTAGAACTGAACTAGAACTGAACTAGAACTGAACTAGAACTGAACTAGAACTGAACTAGAACTGAACTAGAACTGAACTAGAACTGAACTAGAACTGAACTAGAACTGAACTAGAACTGAACTAGAACTGAACTAGAACTGAACTAGAACTGAACTAGAACTGAACTAGAACTGAACTAGAACTGAACTAGAACTGAACTAGAACTGAACTAGAACTGAACTAGAACTGAACTAGAACTGAACTAGAACTGAACTAGAACTGAACTAGAACTGAAATAGAACAGAAATAGAACTGAACTAGAACTGAACTAGAACTGAACTAGAGCTGAACTAGAACTAAACTAGAACTGAACTAGAACTGAACTAGAACTGAACTAGAACTGAACTAGAACTAAACTAGAACTGAACTAGAACTGAACTAGAACTAAACTAGAACTGAACTAGAACTGAACTAGAACTGAACTAGAACTGAACTAGAACTGAACTAGAACTGAAATAGAACTGAACTAGAACTGAACCTGAACTGAACCTGAACTGAACTAGAACTGAACTAGAACTGAACTAGAACTGAACTAGAACTGGACTAGAACTGAACTAGAACTGAACTAGAACTGAACTAGAACTGAACTAGAACTGAACTAGAATTGAACTAGAACTGAACTAGAACTGAACTAGAACTGAACTAGAACTGAACTAGAACTGAACTAGAACTGAACTAGAACTGAACTAGAACTGAACTAGAACTGAACTAGAACTGAACTAGAACTGAACTAGAACTGAACTAGAACTGAACTAGAACTGAGCTAGAACTGAACTAGAACTGAACTACAACTGAACTAGAACTGAACTACAAATGAACTAGAACTGAACTAGAACTGAACTAGAACTGAACTAGAACTGAACTAGAACTGAACTAGAACTGAACTAGAACTGAACTAGAACTGAACTAGAACTGAACTAGAACTGAACTAGAACTGAACTAGAACTGAACTAGAACTGAACTAGAACTGAACTAGAACTGAACTAGAACTGAACTAGAACTGAACTAGAACTGAACTAGAACTGAACTAGAACTGAACTAGAACTGAACTAGAACTGAACTAGAACTGAACTGAACTAGAACTGAACTAGAACTGAACTAGAACTGAACTAGAACTGAACTAGAACTGAACTAGAACTGAACTAGAACTGAACTAGAACTGAACTAGAACTGAACTAGAACTGAACTAGAACTGAACTAGAACTGAACTAGAACTGAACTAGAACTGAACTAGAACTGAACTAGAACTGAAGTAGAACTGAACTAGAACTGAACTAGAACTGAACTAGAACTGAACTAGAACTGAACTAGAACTGAACTAGAACTGAACTAGAACTGAACTAGAACTGAACTAGAACTGAACTAGAACTGAACTAGAACTGAACTAGAACTGAACTAGAACTGAACTAGAACTGAACTAGAACTGAACTAGAACTGAACTAGAACTGAACTAGAACTGAACTAGAACTGAACTAGAACTGAACTAGAACTGAACTAGAACTGAACTAGAACTGAACTAGAACTGAACTAGAACTGAACTAGAACTGAACTAGAACTGAACTAGAACTGAACTAGAGCTGAACTAGAAGTGAACTAGCATTTTTCAATAAATACAGCAATTTTTGCGTACTTGTAATTTCGAAAGAAACATTTGGTTTAACTTTTTGTTATAATTTTAACAGTCTTCTTCAATTTTCCATAAATATTTATAGCAATTTTCATTGAAAATTGGAGGTTCCTTTTGTTACAAACTTTTAATTTGATTTGGTTTTCTATTTCACTAGCAATTGCAATTTTTACTTAAATTAACTTTATGCAGTTGGAATGTAAGTCATTTCAAGTGTGTTTTGAAAGATTTCCTACTTTATGATTTAAGAAACTTATGAAAAGTAAAAGTAACAACCGCTTTACTGTCCTAGGGGTATTTGTATTATAAACTTATTCATATGAATGTTAGCATTTCATACAATGAATTAAACTTGTAAGAAAATCTAAAACAAGGCCAAGAAATAAAAATATAAATTTTTATATGTAGAACTAAAAATTTGCAGTAGGAAATATTTGCTTAAGCAGGCAATCGTGTAAGTCATAATTTGTTTTCTTTCTACATCTTGCACTTTATAATGAAAAATTTTAAATGGAAATCTTAGAAAACCTTAGGTGAAAATAAAATGTTTAAAAATTTTAGAAATTGTCAAATGAATTCGTAAAAAACTAAAATATTATTTTGAACATATTATTTCTGCAAGAAGTTCACTGAAAATGATTGTATTTATAATTCAATTAGTTCTAGTTCAGTTCTAGTTCAGTTCTAGTTCAGTTCTAGTTCAGTTCTAGTTCGGTTCTAGTTCAGTTCTAGTTCAGATCTAGTTCAGTTCTAGTTCAGTTCTAGTATAGTTCTAGTTCAGTTCTAGTTCAGTTCTAGTTCAGTTCTAGCTCAGTTTTAGTTCAATTCTAGTTCAGTTCCAGTTCATTTTAAAAATTTTAAATTCCCTTAAGTTAAAATTATTTCACAATTCTCTTTTAAACAATTATCTACCAGTGCTCGTAACGTTTCAACATTTTTGATATTTTAATAATTCTCAAATGAATAAAATCCCTATAACATCTTCATTAATTTTGAAAAATGTTTTAAGAAAAAAGTTTAATGAACTAAGTATTACTACAATGATTAGAGATTCACATATTAAAAGTTTTACCTTTTCAAAGTTTTTTTTATTTTTGGGGTTAGTAAAACATATTTGCTTTACTAAAAAATTTCTATAGAAATTTTCTCATGTGCTGCAGCGCTGAAGAGAAAAATGTATAATATGAATATTTTTCGCCATTGTTCGTCGTTCCAGTTTCTATATATATATAAGAATTTTTCTAATACCATCATGACATTGATGAAGTTTTCAATGCAAACATGACATGATGAAAAATGTTTGACATGGTTTATTAATTTATTATTTATTTTTTTAATAAGTATGTGAGAATAGAAGTCTCAAATGTATGTTGTATGTCTGTATATTTAAACAAATTGCATTAAACATACATATGTGCATGAATTTTCAGTTTTCTGTTTCGCAAAAACGGAAATGGGGTCATGTTTTTACAGGTTCGTAACCTTTGAATAGGGAGAAAAAAGTCAATATAAAGGTTATGCTTCAAAAATTATAGTATTATTTCGCTTTAGAAATAAGAATATTTGTGAAATATTTCCCCTTGTATTGTATACGCTTTTATTTGCCAACAACATTTATTATGAGTACAAAAGATTATATCAAGATAATAAATTTAACACAAAATTTTTGCTCACAAATTGCTTAACACTTTTACGGTTTAGGAAAAATCAAAGCAGTAGCAAAGGTTTTGCATTACTTTACTTTAATTTAGAGTAGAGAGGTTTCGTTAGAAAAATGGTGTTGTAAATAACAAATATTTATTTATTTGTTTATTTTTTTCTTTTGACGTTTTTTTAAATTTTTAATTTACATATTTTTTTGTACTGGTACAAATAAAGTTTTTGTGTCATTTTTATTTTTCTTGTAAAACACATTTTGTGCAATCTCATACTAAAATATATGTAAATTGTAAGAATTGTTTTAGACATGATATTTATTTTTCTTAAATGCCTACGTAATTATATGTATTTATGTTAAGAATGTTTATTTTTTTAATAACACTGATAGAAATTTAAACCTTAAATTAATTTTAATAATTTCAGTTGAAGTTCAGTTCTAGTTTAGTTTAGTTCTAGTTCAGTTCTAGTTTAGTTCTAGTTCAGTTCTAGTTCAGTTCTAGTTCAGTTATAGTTCAGTTCTAGTTCAGTTATAGTTCAGTTCTAGTTCAGTTCTAGTTCAGTTCTAGTTGAGTTCTGGTTGATTTCTAGTTGAGTTCTAGTTGAGTTTTAGTTGAGTTTTAGTTCAGTTGTAGTACAGTTCTAGTTTATCTCTAGTTCAGTTCTAGTTCAATCCTAGTTCAGTTCTAGTTCAGTTCTAGTTCAGTTCTAGTTGAGTTCTAGTTCAGTTCTAGTTCAGTTCTAGTTCAGTTCTAGTTCAGTTCTAGTTCAGTTCTAGTTCAGTTCTAGTTCAGTTCTAGTTCAGTTCTAGTTCAGTTCTAGTTCAGTTCTAGTTCAGTTCTAGTTCAGTTCTAGTTCAGTTCTAGTTCAGTTCTAGTTCAGTTCTAATTCAGTTCTAATTCAGTTATAGTTCAGTTCTAGTTCAGTTCGTGTTCAGTTTTAGTTAAGTTTGAGTTTTATATTGTTTAAAAATTTGATGTGTGTACTTAAATTGTTACTCCTCACTGTTTATATGTACATTTTACATTGAACCATAATAAATAATACTTATAAATAAATATACACTTGTAGTTGTTATTATTTTTTAAAATTGTTATTTATAGTTTAAACTTTTAGCAAATTTCACACTTAAACATTACACCAACACATAAACATAAACACTGTGCACAGAGAATACCAAGAAAAAAGAAACAAAGTTGTGATGGCAAATTTAAAAGTTTATATTGAAAAGGTGATAACGAATAATACATGTAGTGAACCACTAACTGCCAATAAATAATAAAAGAAATGCTACTGTTTACTTTATAGTAGAACAGTGGTTAGGAAGTAGTTTAAGAACGAGGGAGTAAAACGCTACAGTAAAAGTTTAAAATAATGAATTATATTAAGCTACGTACAGCTTCTGTTTTTCATGCATGAAACAGTTATTTTAATAATTTTTAATTTGTATTTTAAAGAAAGAGCTTTATTTTAAACCCTTTCTTTTGTGAAACTTTTGAGCCACGTACTTCTGTTGTAGTGAGTTAATATGTAATTTGTTTATACTTGTCATCACATGAGTATTTAAAGTTTCATCTAACTTCTCCCTAGTTTTTCTGTTTTCTTTAGTTTCAATAACAGTATAAATGCATTTAAATACATTGTCATGCTTCATGTGTTGAATCTAATAATGTTTGTTGCACTTTGTATGTTCCATTTTAACCTAAATAAACTGATACACTTTGTGCATCTTTGATAAATTTAACCCCATGTTTATTTTTTTTTACCAAATGTCACATAACAAAGTTTAAAGTAGGGTTGGATTTGTGAAAGCATTTTTTGAAAGCATTTTTTTGTTAAGTTACAAAACTTTACCTTTCTTGTGTTTATTTCACCTTAATCAAAATATGCCTAACACAACTTTTATTGCAGTGATTTTTTTTGAGTCAAAAATGTCACATGTAAAATTCACAGACAACATGAACAACTTTTTCATGTTCAAACAGTATGTCAGTTACAGAGATTCAATCTACTCGTCATTCTCCACCTTATTCAGAGAAATATACATATGTACATAAAAAACAATATTTCTATTTATTTGCCAAAAATAGCTGAAACTTTTCACACACATTCATTTATATTGTTGAAAAAATGTTGCCATTTTTATGTCTAAAAACTTTTTACAAAAATAGAAATTTTGTTGCGTCTTTAAGAAAAACTTTTATTAAAATTATTTTCCTCACCACATGACTTTTATTTATGCCGAGAGTTTGAAAAGTGAAAGGAAATAAAAAGAAACAGTTATTAAATATAAATGGAATTTGTATTGAAATATTTAAAGTTTAAAAAAGGAAGCTTATTTAAAGGAAATCATTAAACTACTATTTTAGCAAAGTTTTCCTTTTAATTAAAATGCTTTTCTTTTGTTGCACAATATATGTTTTTTAATTACATTCTTGTTTTGAACTTTGACTCTCTATAATTTATGCGGCATATGACTCAATAACTTTTATTGTGAAAGCTTAATTTCTCTTCTATAAATATATCAATTTATATTTCAATCTGATTGATTCTAAACATATGAATTGTTTTACTTTTTTTAAAATTTTAAACAGCCCATAGGCGTATACATGATATTTCATAAACATAATAAAAATATATTACTTATACCACCTGTGGTTCTTAAAATAAATTTGTCATACCAACCAACCAGTTTTGTGGTCTTGTTTAAACACAAATATTTGTATTTTACAATGACAGCAACCTTTCACAGAAATTTATTTATTTTATTTTTTTGTCTTTCCTAACATTTTCATGTCGTTTTTAACGGCTCCTTTTTCTAGAGTTGAAGTAGTTTTTCTTCCTCCATTATATTTTTGTTTATCTATTTATTTTTTACTGAAGATTTTTTTTTATTTTTTCCAGAGAATTATATTCACTGTGCAGATTTCTCCAGAAAATTTATCACATCATAGTTTATTAGTTCAGCAGTTTCAATTTATGGGAATTTCTTAAAAAGGTAAGTCATATTTTAATCTATTTATTTAATTTAATTTTTTAATTTTTTAATATTCATACAATGATTATTTCCTAACCACTAGTTAACTACAATTTCTATAGAAAATTTGAAATAGAAATTATAATTTTGTAATTATAAAATATGGGATTAATTTTGTTTTTCCATTTGTAACACATCGAAGTATTTGTTATATAGACCCACTAAAATCTATGAACTGTATATTCTTAGGGTCATTAATAGACTTTAACACATTCTAGTTGGTTCCGTCTGTTTAAATTTAAAATTTTTCTTTTTATGAAAAATTATCTTAAAACAAGCTCTTTATAGCAAGTTCAGAGTAAAGGAAAATCGTCGACAAATTTAACAAATTAACATGTATCAATCATTTAACCAAGCACTCCGCACCCTCGAAATTGTGCTTAAACCACAGCTACTAAGTGGTTCCCGAAAGAACCTTAACAACCTGACCAAAGTCTGGCGGGTAAATAGCCACCCCAAATGTACCAGATTATGAGGCGCTTTCGTTCGACCCCTTGTCTAAGATCGAGGATACCATTGACATTATCAGTTTATTGTCCAGGCAGATTAGAAGTCCCTCCTTTACCCCGGATACACCAAGATCAAGGAAACATGCCCCGTGGGGACGTGAAAGGGTATATATAAGTTTGTCATTTCATTTGAAATTTCCACAACATCATTTTCCTACCCTATAAAGTATTTATATTCTGAATCCTTATAAATAGCGAAGTCGATTTAGTCATGTTCGTCAGTCGTTTGTCTGTCTGAAGACTTCAGATATATGCGAGATACGAATCCTCAATAATTCTCAATAATTAGACATGCTATCGGGAAGAACGCTATTTATAATCAGAAAAATCGCCTATAAATATCGGAGATATAAGCAAATGCATGACAACCTCTGAAGGTTTCTTCAAAAGTTTAGATTTTGTTTATTTATGACAGAAATTCTAAATAAACAACAACAGAATACATAATCATATTTTAAATTTTGTTATTGCAATCGCTTGTTTATAAAAACAAAGCAGAGCATAAACATCACTTTACGAGTAAAGCAACGTGTTGTTGTTATTGTCTAAAAACATGAAATTAAATATGTGGAGTCCGTATTAAGTGAGAATCTATAAAAAGGGACTTTTTGGTACTTTTTTGTTCTTTAAAAGGTACCTTTTGATTTTCTATAATATTAAACCAAGTGACATAAAATTAAGCTTGTAAATCCCGGAGAAAGTGTTAACCAACAAACCAATACCTTTATAAACAAAATTTTAAAAACAATACTCCTGACTCTTTTATCGACATTCATAATGACCCGTTTTCCTAAATATTTATACATTAATAATGAGAAAAAAAACGAGAACGTTTCTAATGGTTAAAAAATTTTCCAGCAATTGAGTTGTAAATTCTTAAGCCATTTTTATTGTTTCTAACATTCCTACTCTTTCTTAAAGGGGAAAAATCTCCTGGCTACACATAAAATGGGTAATTTGTTTCTCCTTTCCTCTTTTTCTCACAAGGTAATATTAAAAAATTCCTTCGTATAAATTCTTAAGAAAGTAATTGTTAATTAGAAGACAACAAAAAAGGAAAGAAATATTACTAGGGTCACTTAAAAAAAGGGGGAAAGAGATACTAGACAAATAATTTTTCTTGTTTAAAAATGATTCATGTTTTTTGTTAAAATTTTATTTGCATAAGAATGTTTTCTATAAAGAAAAAAAGACATTAGGTATTAAACATGGAATTTGTTTATGGAATTTTTAAAAGTTAAACAAATTTTACTTATAATTAAATTTATTTAAGAAATCTTTAATATTTACTTATAATTTAATAAAGCTTTGTCCATAATTTAATTATAAATATTCCAAATCAAAGCAATGTATACATAATTACAAAATTATGTTTATAATACGACCACACTGAAGTTTGTTTTGACATTATGAAATAATTTGTTATTGAAATACACTGCAATTACCTGTTGGCTATAAACCAAACACAACTACACAAACAGCAGAAGAAAATGTACACACTCTTAAAGATACACACACACAGCTACTTTAGAATGTTGTATAGCGACCTCTGAACATTAGATACATTTTCTCAAACTAACAAATGTTCTTTTATACATACAACCTCTTGACTGTCACATAATCTTGTTCATACTCTAAACACATGACTTTAGGTGAAATGTTGTCTATGGCCAAGTATTATATACAGCTGGAGGTGGAGTTTGAGAAAACTTTTAAACTTAATTTAATGCTTCAACAGACAGGATTTATTAAAAGGTCTTTGGTATTTTGAAGATACTTGCAACTAAGTACTTACAACACAGAGAAGTAAATAAAGCTGAGTACTGAAGCAACAGTTATATGTGATTTGAAAGTTAGTAGAGTGCTAGTAACAGCAGAGTGAAACATTGTTTTTGCAAAGTTTGTTAATTTCCAGGAAATTTTTCTTAAAATTTTTCTTAAAATATCTCTTTTAATAAAAAATTTTTATAAAATGTTTGTTTTTGTATAAAATTTCAAAACCCCCTATTTATTTATTTATTTATTTATTTATTTATTTATTTATTTATTTATTTATTTATTTTTTAATATTCTACTTTGTTATAAACATTTTCGAAAATGTAATTTTTAAAAAACTTTTTTTTATAAAAATTTTCGAAAAAATCGATCTTTTTAAAAAAGTACCACTGAAAATGTCTCTTTTTTTATAGTAAATCTTCGTAAGTTGCTCTATTTATTATTTTTCTACAATTTTTCTCTTTATAGAGAATTAAAAAAAAATAATAAATTATTTTTTTTAAACATTTTCAAAAATTTTTTGTCTTTAAAAAAATATTTTGAAAATTTTCTAAATATTTTTTTATAAAAAAATTTAAATTTAGAAAATTTCTCTCTTATAGAACACATTACACATTGAAGTAATGAATTTGTCTTTAAGTAAATTTTGTAAAAATTAAACAATTTATTTTACTTTTTAATTTTTGTTTTACCACACTATTTTGTTCATAAACTGGGTCTGTATTAAACTTCTAAAAAATTATTATTCTAATTCGTTAGGTTATTTAAAGTCTGCAAAGTTTTTGTCTGTTTTTCTATCCCTTTTTTTTGCTTGAACAATTGCCAAACAAAAAATATACAAAAAAAAACAATTTGTTAAATTTGGCAAGAGAAAAAATGTGTAACTTAATAAAGCCATTTCTACAGTTAATAAAATGATGAAAATGGAAATAGTTACAAAAAATTCGAATTCAAGGTCTTTTTTAAAATAAAAAGGATGTAGCCAAAAAAATAAATAAAAGTTAATAATTTAATTCTAAATAGGTTTTCATAAATATTTCATAGATTTTGAAAAGAAAAGAACACAACTACAAGTCAAGTTATTAATATATGCAATATTTCTTGTTGTTTAATAAATCTATCACATCATCTTCATCAACATTCATAAACTCTTCTAAATACCAACAGGGCATGTGTCTTGTATTTAATGCGATTGATGGCAAGACTGCTTGCTGCTGCTGGCTATGATGATGTATTACAAAAATGATAAAAAAAATTGCAAAAATGAATCTTCAAATTCGACAACTTATTTATGACTGACGTATGCAAACACTTTCTACCACTCAACTCTCATACTGTCAGTTTGCTCTTGAAATTGTTTTTGATTATCAGAAATGTGAATGATGATGAAGAACAGAAAGTAAATTGGGAAAAAATGTAAAAAACAAAAATATTAACAAAAATTTTCATAGCTTGCAGACATTTTTTATTACAAAACTATAAAAAACAAATATCGACAAAATACATGCAAACAAATTTTACGTGTTTTCACTAGACTACGATTGTAAATAATAAATATAGACGTCTATACATATGTACAATACGTAAATAATTACCCTGAAGTTTAAAATTGATCCCTAATTCACTTTTATTCATCTTTTTCTTATAAAAATGGCGAATTTGAAAGGTTTTTCTATAAAAGTTTTTTTTTATAAAAAAAAGAAAATTTCGAACATTTTCTATAAAACAGAAAAATTTTTCAAATATTTTCTATAAAGGAGTCATTTTCTATAATTCTCTTTAAATGAATCATTTTTAGAAAAAAATCTTAAAAAATAGACATTTTGAAAATTCTATATAAAAGAAGACGTTTTCGTAAATTCTCTATAAAAAGAAAAATTTTAGAAAATTTTCTATAAAAAACACATTTTTAGATTTTTTTTTATAAAAAGTGAAAGTTTTATACAAAAAGAGAAATTTTTGAAAATTTTGAATACAAGAGACATTTTTGCAATTTTCTATAAAAATAGAAATTAAAAAAATATACATTTTAATAAAATTTTCTGTTAAAAGAGAAATTTTATAAAATTTTGTATTAAGGAGAAATTTTTAGAAAATTTTGTATAAAAGAAAAATTGTTGGACA
Source organism: Lucilia cuprina (assembly GCF_022045245.1). Lineage (NCBI taxonomy): Eukaryota > Metazoa > Arthropoda > Insecta > Diptera > Calliphoridae > Lucilia > Lucilia cuprina. The sequence continues at coordinate 1,782,822 of NC_060953.1, read as the reverse complement.
AAAATATTTTAAATTTTTAGAGAATTTTCTAAAAAGAAATTAAAAAAAAATGTTATAAAATAGAAAAGATTTTTGGAAAATTTAAAAATTTTCTATAAGAAAACTTTCTGCGCCTCCACGGGTGATTGATAGGATGTGGTAATGGAACATCTGTGCTCTCAAAGCTTAAGTTTTACTTAAGCAGAGGGAGGAAATATTTTCCACAATAGCACATATTGTCCCCTCGGACCAAAACATTGAAAAATAAAAAGATAAATGTTACTGTGTTGATTTACTCGTGAGTCACGTGTTGTCATCCTGTAATCGTAAGCAGGCGTACAATGCGTCAACGTTACAACATTCCATTGACAAAGACATATATGTGAAAGAGAAGGATGTACGTTACTTTATGCTACCTCAGCCTTAAAATATAGGTGAAGTCTCGGACTCTGAATCCTCAGGGATACGTTGGGATACTGCTGGGACATAAAAACAAAAAAAAAAAAAAAAAAAAGAGTTGTAAAATACACACTTGCTTTTACACACAAAATTTAATAAACAATAGAAGAATACACGCGAAAAGTTAATTGAAACGAATTCGACAACAATTCGAGTTAAAACGAAATATATAGTGATGATGGCGGTTTGCAACGGCAGCTGCTGCGGCGCATAAATTAACAGATGAAATACAATTTCATTTTTAGAGGGATAAGGCAAGTGGTTTTGTTGCAACACAATGTTACATTATTACTATGGATACGGATATAAAATCCATATAAAGTGTTCTTACTACCACCAATACAAATAAATCATGAAATGAACAATCATTTGTGTTTGTCGTCTTTTATGCAATTGTTGATGGGTGGTGGTTTGAATAACGACAAAATGTGTGATAGTTCGAGAGTGAATAATACATCAAATAGATATTTTGTTACTGTTTGATTGTATAAATTTATTTATGCATGTGAACATGTGAATGGAGCTGGTACTGTGTGTGTTAAAAGTGGCACAACGTCACATTGGTTCAACGCCATGACGACTGATCGATTTAGAAACAATATGGATTTGTAATAAGAGGATCTTGAAATGTCCTTAAAATAAACTTTTCTGCTAAATGTAATTTTTATTTATTTCTCACTGTTATCATGTCAGTCAATATAGCATACATCATACGTACATATGCGCCCGTAAACAAATTTCAACGTAAACAATTATTTTTTTATTGCAAATATAACAAAGATCGCACCAATTTATGTTACAATGTAAAAATTTAAAGTTTTTAAATTTTTTAAAAATGTTTTAGAAAAGAAAAACCAAATTGATGTTTGTCAATATATATATATCAAGTTGAAAAATGAAGGCAACAGTATGTAGTTCTGAATATTATGGGTGAAAATACCTAGTTTTTGCTAAAAAGAAATCTCCCCTGCTAGTATGACCCTGATTTTACAATTTAATTACCTCATTGCATTTTTCGTTTCTTTGTTAATTTTCCACAAATAAGTTAAAAAATATTTTCTTTTGTACATTTTTACACCCCCAAATGTTTTCTTTTACGATTGTATAAAAAAACGCGTGAATTATTTCGACATATAAAAATACCAGTGTTTTTCGTTTTTATCTCACACTGCCAATGATTGCAATTGATTGACAGCTGTATGTCAAAAATTTTATGACCACAATTATTCAGAACAAGTGGGAGTGCCACTTTTTTTTAAACTAGCCTCTGGTTAACACGAATCTTATAAGTGCCCTGCATTTTGGGGGAAATATGTGGGTGGAAATTAATTGGCTAAAACTATTTTTATGTTTATTTTGTCTGTAAAAAGAATTCAAAATCATTAGATTAGTGACGACGTTTTTATCAACCAAATGTGAGCAGTAAACATTTTTTCTAGACATTTGGAATTTGGAGAAAAGACTTTCATTTTTGTTACCGGAATGCCCTCTACACCAAACTATAAGTTAAACTAAATACTAGACTATATAATAGACTATATACTAGAGTATAATCCAAAGACTATAGACTAGACTAGTCTATAGTCTAAGACTAGACTTTAACTAGACTATAGCCTAGACTATAGACTAGACTATAGACTAGACTATAGACTAGACTATAGCCTAGACTATAGACTAGACTATAGACTAGACTATAGACTAGACTATAGACTAGACTATAGACTAGACTATAGACTAGACTATAGACTAGACTATAGACTAGACTATAGACTAGACTATAGACTAGACTATAGACTAGACTATAGACTAGACTAGAGCCCACAATAAATGAGAATCTATAAAAAGACACTTTTGGTACATTTTCCCACTGGAGTTACTTTTTGAGTTTTTTTTTATAAAATTTATCAAAAACATGTAATCAAGCATGTTGAGCCCAAAGTAAAAGATTATCTATAAAAAGGGATTTTTGATACTTTTTCCTTCTTGGACTAATACTTTTTGAGTTTTTTATAAAATTGTACCTGAAAACATAAAATTAAGCATGTAGAGCCCGCAGTAAATTATAATCTATAAAAGGGAACATTTTAGTTTTCTGTAAAATTGTTTCTAGCAACATGAAATTAGGCATGTCGTGCCCGCAGTTCTTTAAAATTGGACTTTGGTACTTTTTCCTCCTTGGAATGGTACTTTTTGAATTTTCTATAAAATTGAACCGCAGTAAATGGCAATCTATAGAAATAAACTTTTCGTTTTTCAAAAGGTTCTTATTAAATTTTCCAAAATATTCAATCTTGAAACATGATTAAGCAATCTTGAAACATGATAGAGTCCGGGGTATTTTTTGGTACCTTTTCGTTCTTCAAAAGGTACTTTTGTATTTTTTATAATATTGATTCTAGAAAAATGAAATTAAGCATGTGGAGTCCTGAGTTACTCATTAACTCTTTAAAAGTGAAATTTTAGCACTTTCCTCCCCTTAAAAAATAACTTTTGAATATTCCGTAATATTGAACCTGAAAATATAAAATTAAACATAAAGATCCCAGAAATTTTTGAAAGGGGACCTTTCTAGATTTTTAATATTGAACTAAAAAACAAGAATAAAATTCTCTTTCTCCAACTATGTAACAAATTTATTTTTTTTTTATTTGTGTACCGTTTCCTTTTTAAAAAATACAATTACTGCACTATTCTGACACTTGTCTTACATTTCAAAATTGCAAAAATAAAAATCAATCTTTTCGCTGTCATAAAAATGTAATTTTCATAATGAGATTTTTTTCATTTATTAATTTTTTATGACATTTTCGGTTTTTAAAAAACATTTCATTTCCATTTCTTGTAATTCTCCTAGAGTGTCAACACTAGGCAGCCGTGTTGCCTATCAGTCGGTATGTTTAACCCAAATTCGAAAAAGTTAAAAGCAGCGAAAGAATGTTAATTGGTTAAATACTCTTGAGTACTTGATGCTTAAGTTGCCGCCAGTAATTACAAGTTAAAATGTTTCAGCCGCTATGACGACACATGGCAACGTTAAATAGTTACTTACCACATGCAAGGATTTTTTTATTATGTTCTTTACATAATATGTATTAAAGGAAGTAAAAGTTAAAAAACTGAAAAGATTTCTTGCCTTTAACATTAATTCCCCGAGAGATTTTTATGAAGCTAATTAAAGTTTACTTAAGTATTTGACTGGATATCTGATTGTTGCTAAAGTCAAAGGGGAAGAGGAAATTGTAGTTTTTCTATTTAATTTACAGACGTTTAAAGCTTTTACTCTGTTACTTAATAACAGTGTACTGTTATGATTTTAACAGTATTGGAAAGATTTTCATTATGTTGTATACGTCTGTGTGGTTAGTTGTGTGTTGTTTTTGCACAACAAATATTTTAACACTGGCAAAAGCAACATGTATTTTTTCATTACGATTTGTTTTGTTTGATATTGGAAATGTATGGAAAAGTTCATGCAACTTGCAAATGCAAAAGAAGCCAGACGACACACACGTCGCATAGAACACAACAAAACGCAATTTCGCCGGCAAAACATTAAATAGTTGACAAAAAAACATCGAAACGTGCACAGCGTTTATTAAAAGGAACTACAAGAAAAAATATTTAAATTATTAATAAAAATAAAAATTAAAAAAAAATAAAAATTCTAATAGTTTGAAATTAGTTTAAAAGTTTAAAAAAAGTATAGGCAAGGTAATTGCAGTTTATAAAAATTAAATTATTATTAATTTTATTTAAGTGTTATTTATTTGTGTAATTGTGTGTTGAAACTGTTTTTCTATTTATTTTTTCTGTGACACCATTTACTTCTGTGACACAGCAAAAAATAAAAAAAGCAACAAAATGTTAAAAAAAAACAAATGAAAAATATATAAGTTTCCTTTTAACTAACAAACACATCACGTACTGCAAAACAATGTCATGTGTTGCATGAAATTGAACGTACAATAGCAAAAATCTGTAAAAATTATTTTCAGTACTTTTTCACTTGTGTTGTTGAGTTTTTTTTTTTATAAAAAACAAAATCCATTAATTTGAAAATAAAATATATCTGTGTTTCTCTCCTATAGATGTTATTTCTTAAGGATAATCTATTCAAACAGATTTGTGTTTTTTATTTTATAAAATAAAAGTGTTAAGTGTTAGGATAAGTTTTGAAAGTTTTTAGAAGAATAAAATTAAAAATCAAATTTAAATTTAAAAACATGGACTTAAATTTAAAATACAAATTTGTGAAGAGACAACATCCCATCAAAAAAGAACTTCTAAAGAACTTCCAAAGAAGTAGAATTTAAATTGATGAAAGTACTGAAAAAGACCTGTAGAAGTAATGATTGTAAAATAGACTTATCATAAGAGGGATGTTCTTTTTATTTTATTCACTACATCTAAAGTCATTCTCAAGAAGTAATTTTTATGTTCTTTGTTGGAAGTTATTAGGAAGTGAAATCGTAGTGGTATGGAATACAACTAATTTGACTAAAACAATATTAGCATAAATAAATAAATTACAAGCATTTATCAATAAACTCTAAAATAAAATGGGTTTAATTTAAAAAATTAGTACACAATTGTATTCTTTTCGCTTCTTTGGAAGTCAATAAACATCACTTTCACAGAAGGTAAACAAATTTATTTAGTGTTACTTTTGAAGTGGTGATAAATGTTATTCTTTTGGAAGTATTTCGTTTTATTTTTGCTGGTATGTTGTATATAAATCAAAACAACTAATATGCAACTTTTTTTCTTAAAATTTTAGGTTTCTGGCATAAATGTGATAATTTTTATTTTTTTCCTAAATCCGATTTTTCGAAAGAAACCCCAAAAGTTTTTTTAAGCGAAACTGGAAGATTAAATTATCCTTTTAAAGTTTTGCTTTTTTGAATGATTACCTTAAACTCCCTTTTCGAAACTAGGTTCAACTTTTACCCTTCAAAAATTCAGTTTTTTTGCGTGATAACCTAAAACCCGAAACTAAAAGACATCTGATAATTAATTAAAAATTGGAAACATTTATAATATTTCTTCGTCAAATTAAAAAAATCAAAAGGTATTTAAATTTCACCTAAAATACTTGTCGTAGTTATGGAATGCTTTTAATGCTTCACAGGTAAAGAATTTCATTATCCTATAGTCTTGACTATAAACAGCTAATAGTTTTGACTATAAATTAGATCATACTATATATAAATCTATAGTATATAGTCTTGTCTATAGATCAGTGTATAGTTTGAAAAAATGATCATTTTATAGACATGATTTTACATTAGTATTTAAACTTTTCAATAGATAGGTTTATAGTCTTGGCTTTAGACCATTATATTGACTTGGCTATAGATCAGTCTATAGTCTTGGCTATATAACAGTATATAGTATTGATAGATCTTGACTGTATTAACTATAGATCAGTCTACAGTCTTCACTATAGATCAGTCCACTGTCTTCACCATAGAAAATTAAAATTTAACCGAAAAGTTGCTTTAGTCAGGAAGATATATTAGTCTATAAACTTTGCTACAGATCGGTCTATAGTATTGGCTATACATCAGTCTATTGTCCTGGCTATAGATCAGTCTATACTCTTGGCTATATATCAGTGTATATTCTTAACAGGATGATCTAAATATTGTCTATAGCATTGACGGTAGATCAGCCTATAGTCTTGACTGTCTTAACTATAGTATAGGCTAAGAATCAATCTATAGTCTTCACTATAAGAAAATTTAAAATAAATCGGTAAAAACTCCACTTCTCTTTGCTAACACACTAATGGAATTTTAATACAATTTGTATAACATAATTTTGCTTAAACTCTACTTATTAAATAATCCTTGTGATGCATGATAAATTGTTGAGACTTTTCGTACAACAGCTTCTACAACTTGATTGCATATAATCAGATTATGAATTAACAATTTACAAATGTATAAATCTGTTTTTAGTAAGATTTTTAATTAATGTTAGAATATTTACTTAATACTATTTCAACAATTGTATGATAGTCTCTCTTTGTTCTGTACCTTTTTTGTAAGTCATTTATAAATATCAATCTAAACTTTACATTGTTGCTCTTTAAATGTGTGTTATACAATTTTTATTTTAATATTTTTTAAATTTGCACAAAATTCAATTTATCTTTGTAAATAGTTCTAAAATATTCCTTTTTAAATGTACCAAAACTATATGCACATGTAAACGCATAGCTAGAAACATATGTATGCATGTACACTTACATACATGCACACAAATCCAAATGTACATGCAACCATAAAGTTCACAAAACCTAAGATGTATAATACAAGACGAAAAAAGGAAACAAATAAAACAAGATTTTCACATAAACTATTAAGCACAACAAATTGAGGTGTATTTCATTCCCTTTTTGCAACACGAACGTTCAACATTCACAGCAAAAAAAATGCTGAAACATACGTACAACAGTCTGTTGAAATGTAAATGTTATATCCGAAACAGATGAGGAGGACATTGCTACTAAATGCATTAACACAAATATGGGTCATTCCATAATTCAAATAAAAAATTAACAAAGAATTGTATGACTTTCTTTTTAACATCTATGAAACTTTTTATTTTAAATTTAATTTAATAGATTTTTTACATCATTTTTAATTTTTTCTTATCGTATTCCCCATATAGTTATGTTTTTTACTCCACCAATATAAATTCAGTTTTTTTTTCTGAGTAATGACTAAATTATTAATGTACAATTTGTATACATGTACCATAAACTATAATTTCTTATAGTTTAGTCTACACTAAACAGATTTTTTTTCGCATTTATAAATTCATAATTCAACTGTATTAAGAACACACTAGATTTAATATTGATGCTTAAAAATATTTCATAATTTATTGCTAGTATACTATAAATTTAAAAAAAACAACATTTTTCTTCATAAACAAAAAATTGAAACAAGAAAATGGTATGGCATTTGTGTGGCGTGTGTTGTACATACCAATGTGCAACTTTATGTTGCATTTGTGGCAGTCAATTTCACATTAAATACCAGTATCGTATGCCAATGCAAGTTACCCTTTTCAGTTGCCACACTTTGTTTTGTTTTTTTATTATACACTCAGAGCTTTATAGGAATATTTGTGTTATTTTAGGTTTATTGATTGTTTGGTAAATATTATAAAATGTCTCTACATAAATGAACTAGAACTGAACTAGAACTAACTAGAACTATAGAACTGAATTAGAACTGAACTAGAAGTAAACTAGAAGTGAACTAGAACTGAACTAGAACTGAACTAGAACTGAACTAGAACTGAACTAGAACTGAACTAGAACTGAACTAGAACTGAACTAGAACTGAACTAGAACTGAACTAGAACTGAACTAGAACTGAACTAGAACTGAACTAGAACTGAACTAGAACTGAACTAGAACTGAACTAGAACTGAACTAGAACTGAACTAGAACTGAACTAGAACTGAACTAGAACTTAAAAAGAATTTTTTATAAAAAATTTTGGCTATTAAGGCTTTTCGCTTTGAACTAAAAACTTATGGAAAACCCTACCAACCATACTGTTTTATTTTACTATTTTTGATAAGTGTTTTTATGGATAAAGTTTTTCCTTTGTCTTGTCTTCAGGCGGTTTGTATTTGAACTTTTTTCTTGTTTCATTTTATATCGGAACATCAATTAGTCATGTTTAACAATCAGCCGTTGTATTACAAAAAACAACAAGGTAGGAATAAATTGGTAAACTACAGTCGATCATTCAGCACTACTTTAAAAAAAAAACATATAATTACGAAAGAAAAAGCACATGAAAAAACAATTCCTTTGAAGTATAAATAAATCAGGTGTATACTTAATATTATTAAGTATACGCCTAGTCTACTTCAAAGGTTGTTGCATTTCCATTCACAAACAGTCTACTTAACTTAAAATACCCAACTTAAGTTTGTAGCCCATATCCAATATAAGAAATTGTTTCTAATTTTTTCTATATTTTTTTTTGTTGCAATTTTTTAATGTTGTATTACATGGCTGTGTGACTATGATTAATGATCAACTAAAAAAAAAAATAAAAAAAAACTAAATCTCATTATTAAAGAAGGACTACAAAGAAAATAGCAAAAATGTAAAAATGCTTACAAATAATAAAACGGAAATAATCAGCAGTTGATTTTTTCTACAATTTGTATTTATAAATGATAACAATCGTCATTAAATAAAAGTAATAAATTCTGCACTACAGGTATTAAAATATTATCCTATTGAAGGAAAAAAAATATTGTATATTTTTAAAATAGGATTCAAACTCTATTAATATTAATACATAAGCCCTTTTATTAATTTTTTACCAGGGGTTAAACTTTTTTATTATTTAACATTTCATGCATTTATTGACCTCCTGCTGTTTGTAATATTTGGGTTAAAGATTAATTCTATACAAAAAAATCATGATTTCTAAGTTCAAATTATATATCAGATGTTTGCTGCATAAAAGAAAACACATTATTTTTTCCATTTTTTTCTTTTCAAAAATAAAACCACTTTTTCACACTTACTCATAATCCAATACAGTTCTTTTGTGTAAAAATATTCTTTTTCTATTTTATTATTTCTATTTTTCTGCAGTGGATGAACGTTATTCTAAGCACTTAATGTTTCTGTTAGAATAGTACGTTTTATATATAGAATATTTATGAGAAATACGTAAACGAAAGTGGATGTGTGCTCGAATTTCTTTGTGTAACTGGTTCGATGTTTTACTGTATATGATTTTTTTTACATGATGACAAAGTGATTCAAGCGGAAATTGACTTGCACTACGTGTCAGTGGTAGGAATGTGCTTCAAACTATTATTCATGGTTCAGACACATTTAGAGAGAAAACATTAAAAAGCAACGAAATATAATATTAACAATTTTTACAATAACAATAAACATATAAACTGAAATATAACTTTTAAATTTTATGGAGCCAAGAACGAATATAAAGTTTGTTAAAACATTTTTCAAGAAATTAAAATCTATTGACATTTTTCCGATATTATCAATTATTAGTTCCTTATCTAGTTTAATTTTAGTTCAGTTCTAGTTCTAGTTAAGTTCTAGTTCAATTCTAGTTAACTGAACTAGAAGTTCAGTTCCAGTTCAGTTCTAGTTCAGTTCTAGTTCAGTTCTAGTTCAGTTCTAGTTCAGTTCTAGTTCAGTTCTAGTTCAGTTCTAGTTCAGTTCTAGTTCAGTTCTAGTTCAGTTCTAGTTCAGTTCTAGTTCAGTTCTAGTTCAGTTCTAGTTCAGTTCTAGTTCAGTTCTAGTTCAGTTCTAGTTCAGTTCTAGTTCAGTTCTGGTTCAGTTCTGGTTCAGTTCTAGTTCAGTTCTGGTTCAGTTCTGGTTCAGTTCTAGTTCAGTTCTGGTTCAGTTCTGGTTCAGTTCTAGTTCATCTCTAGCTTAGTTCTATTTTAGTTCCAGTTTTTAATTAGCTTTCCCTCACTCTTACATTTTTACAATTACATCAGTTACATTGACACGAAATTATCTTTTGTTGAACATATAAATATGTGCACAAATAAAGCCCGTGGTGTACTTGGTTTTATTAAACGATGGTCAAGAGAATTTTCCGATTCATCTATATCGAAACATTTATATATAACGCTTGTGAGACCTATAATCGAGTATGCATCAATTGTCTGGGATCCATTTTATAATGTTCATAGTGAACGTATTGAGTCTGTTCAAAAACAATTTATGTTATTCGTTTTACGGAATTCTTATCCTAATCCTGCTATCCATCTTCCTCCATTCAGTACTAGGTTACTGCAACTTAATCTACCAACTTTAAAAAGCCGCCGTACAATGCTGAATGTTTTATTTCTTATCAATCTGATAAATGACAATATCACTTCGGAATTTCTTTTAAACAACTTATTTTTTAATGTTCCTCAACGTCCAACTCGTTACTATCAGCCGTTATCAATTCAATATTTTCAACAAAATTTTGCTAATGCTGATTCGTTTCGTCGTATGTGTCTAAATTTTAATGAGCTGTACAACATTATTGATACATCCTCGAGTACTAAAATTATTAAGCGAAATTTACTCTCATATTGTATTAATTCTACTTATTTTAAGTATGTTTTGTAATAATTAAATTGTTTGTCTGTAAGGAGTAATTCCATAGACTAAATAAATAAAATAAAAATAAAATAAATCATATCTGTTTAAATTGTCACCTTTTCAATATTTTTCTTTTAATTACATTTTATATAAAAAAAGAGAAAATGTTTCTTATATTATCTTGCACTTTATGTAGCGTATTTTTATACACATCTAATTAAAGGATAACAAAAAAAAAAAACAAGAAAAAATTAAATAAATAAATCTAATTTTTATATGACAAAATGTATTGTATGTTAGAGACCTTAGCAGTGGTATGTTTTATTTATGGTCTTAGCCATTAAACGCCTCATTGTTGAGAGTTTTTACAACACAGTTTGCTGATAATTAAAACAAAAGTTTTTTTCTATAACAAGATTGCTTTTAGTGACACACTGCAACTATTGAATAGAATACAAAATTTTCATACTAATTGCTTGACATTAGGGGATTAATTAGTTTTTCTACATATAGTTGGATAAAATTGTACGAGGTATATGAGGGCTATTATTACAAATTACAGAAACTCAATTTTTTATTATATAATTTCCGGTTAAGGTCATTTACTCATCAGTTGACCTTTGTTTACACAAATTAATCTATTTATTTTTTTTTTGTATGTGTTTAGTTTTAGAGCAAAACTTTAATATTTTTGAAATCAAGTGTTTATTCTTTGTTTTGCTATCTATTTGTAAACAAAACTGTGTGTGTGTGTATATATATATATATATTCGGAAGTACTATTTATATATGAAACTATATGGCATTTATGTGTATTGTGGTTTTTATTTACTCTACGCTCTCTTATTTAAGGTCAAAAGCCTTCTTTTGTTATTATTGTTTTGGTAATAGTATTTTTAGTCTGTTTTGTTTATTTGTTGTTGCTCGTTTTTAGCCATTATTAACCAAACAATCACATGTGGTTGATGGCATGGTTGGGTTCGCTTAGAGGTTGTTTTTAACAGATAATAACAATTGTTTAGTATCAGCCATTAAGTATGCCACAATTATGCGTATGCCGATATATGTGATATACATATACTACATATTATCTCCTTTCCCTTATAATAACTTCTCTCTCACTCTTCTCTCTCTCTCTAGTTGTTACTCCTGCAGTAGATTGTGCTGAAATGTTAGTGTTTTATAGTCATAATATTTTTTTAATTTTTCTTTCTTTTTTGGTTAACGTTTGAGGCAGGGCTAAATGAAGTATTACATTGTCTGTCTATATTTACATATAGAAAATTGTAAACAACTTTTTGTTTCGCACAAATGATAATAAAACCGAAAATTCCATTTTGTCATATACCAGGAGCCTTAATGCTGGTTACTGCGGTGTGTATGTTAATATTGTTTGCTTGCACTTGTTTTATTGCATACTTTCAAGGGCTTTCGACAATAATCCGCAATATTATTATCAATGCAGATATGAAAAACAACTACAAAGAACCTTTTTGTTTCATACGAATTGTTATTAATAATATTGTATTTAATTACTTTACTATAATTAAATAAAAATCATTGATATTGTTGTCCAATGCTTTTATGGTTCAATACCATTTTTGCTATAGATTATAGATTTTATTGCTTTTGGATTGCTTTACGTATGGTATATGTATTGTATTCAAATTAAACAATTGTTTATGATTGAATTTTCTAGTTTTGCTTGTTAAACATTTCTATTGAAGTCTTAAATATGTTAGCATTTTTTTTTCAAAATTTATGGTAAATTTAATGTAATAAAAGACAGAAATTTATGAGTATTATTTTTGGGGAAGGCACAGTGTTTTAAAAATAAAGAAAATCGTTAAATTTCTTACAGAAAATTTAAATAGTTGAAAATGTTCTTTATAAAAATAAAAGTTATTGATAATTTTTAAATAGACAATTTAAAATAACGATTTATTATATATATTTATTAAAACATTTGAGTTTTTGATACATTTTTGTTGTAAATATTCGTTATTTTAAATTTTCTATATAATGTTTTAGTTATCGAAAATTTTTCTATAAAAAAATTAAATTTGTCGAACAATTTTCTATTGGAAAATGAAATTATCGAGACATTTACGTTACGGAAAATTTTTTTTATAAATAATTTATGTTATCGAAATATTTTATATAGAAAAATTAGGTTATCGATAAATTTAATACAAAAAATTATTTGTTTAATTAATTTTCCATAGAAAGCCTTAGTTGTCGAACATTTTTCTATAAAAGCAATTAATTTGTCGAAAAATATTCAGTTAGAAAATGAAGATATCAAAACAATTTTTATAAAATATTTTTATTATCGAAACATTTTCTATACAACATTTAAGTTATCAGAAAATTTTCTGTAGAAAATTTAGGTTATCAACAAATTTTCTTTGAAAAAATAAACTTATCAACAAATTTCCGTTGAAAAATAAAGTTATCGATAAATTTTCAATAGAAAATGTATGTGTTAATGTATCGACACATGTTAAAAATAATGTTATCGAAAAAATTTCAATACAAACTAATGTTTTCGATAAATTCGATATAAAATAGAAAAAGTTTTATGGAAAATTTATACATTTTTAGAAAATCTAAGTTATGAATATTTTTTTTAATTTTCTATTAATATGTTTGTTATAGATACAATTTTTATAAAAGAAAAAGTTGTGGTAAATTTTTCGAAAGAAAATTTAAGTTATCGAAAAATTTTCCATAGAATATTTAAGTTTAAAAAGTTTTCTGATAAATTTGATATAAAAAAAAGAAAAAGTTTTATTATTAGATATTTTTTTGTTAAATTTTCTATTGATATGAAAGATCATTGAAAGTTTCTTTATAAAATTAAAAAAAAAAAAATTATCGATTTATTGTGTAAAATTTAAGTTATAAATAAATCAATGTTGTTGATAATATAAAGTATTGTTATTGATAAATATATTTTAGGAACATAAAATAGCGATATATTCTGAAAACTTTCTATAGAAAACCAAAGCTATCGAATAAATTTCTGTACAAAATTTTATAATTAAATATTACAATGATAAACATGAAATTTCCGTTCCCTTCAAACAATGGAGTTCTAGCTAAAGATTATTTTACAAAAGTAATAACACAAATTGTGAATCTAATAAATATTGAACAAATTTGTCACATTGTTTATAACAACATTTTTTTTTTCTTGACAAATTTTTATTTCTCTCTACATGTTTTTAGAATATCCTGTTATTATTAGCAAAAACATAACATCTATTTACATCATGTATTTTGTAATATAATTATCGAAAATACATACCATTACTAAGTGTCATAACATGCCACTGTGGTCTAATTAAATTGTAAACATTTGCCAAATGTGTGAACGGACATTAAATATACATACATACATACACAACATATAGAATCCGCATAGACACACACACACACATACTAGCAGTAAAATAAAACTTTGGTTTATAATAGTTGAGTGTATGCAGATGCAACCAATAGTCAAAATATGTATTACGAAAATAAGTATCTTTGTAAAAAATTTGTAACCAAAGCAGTTTTCGATATATAGAATTAAAAGGAGAATATTCGCGAATATTTACTTTTAAATAAATTTTAAATTTAAAATACATTTTGACAGTTTGGTCACTTGGTTAACTCATTTTGTTGTGTATGTACATTTTCATGTATGTAAAATACACATGAACGACTTTGTAACATGTATTAAATTAACATCAGTTAAATTTGACCATTGACTCCATACCCATACTCTATAGCTATTATTGGTATTATTATGTATATGCATGTGGTATTTAACTGAGTGTTATTACATTTGATCAAAATCCCTACACATTTGCCAATAATCGCTAAAGTACGGGGTATTTTATAATCTAATTTAACAACATAAATTTAAACTAAATTTATGGATATGTAATGACAGCCTTTCATAAAAGTATAGTGTGTGAGAAAATCATTTTGTTGTCCAAATAAAAATAAATTTGATTTTAAACTAAACTGGTATTAACTTTAACTTTTCAATAGTTTGTGGCAAATGTGATATATGCAATTATTTATAAAAATAATGAAGATTAGTGGGGTTTATAACATTTATCAAAGCAAATATTCTAAATTTTGTTTTAAAGATTTCTAGGAGACAATAAGGTTTGGATTAACCAAATCAGAGAAGTAAAATCTCCAGAGAAGTAAAATCTCCAATTGTTAAAATTTATTCCAATCAAACAGTTTAGAAATAGTGAAAAAGGCAACTATCTACTATGTAGTTTACTAGGGGCCGGTAAAGTATCTCTAAAAATAAAAAAAATCCTATACATTGCTACTAGTGTAGTACCCTAACTGAAACTCTAAAAAATATTGTAATTGATTACACGCTGGATAACTTGTGGTGTCCCTAAGTAATACCTTTTATTAAAATCTAATAAAATGTGTAATTGACTACTCACTAGTTAACCTGTGGTAGGCAAAGTAAACAGTCTGAATACAAGTTTAAGCCTTAATTAACTATATTTCTATGTAAATAATAATATTAAAATAAGATATAGTTTTTAGTTACTACCCTTATAATGTTTTCAACCAACTTCTGTTTGACAGCTATAATATACTTGAAAATAACTATTATTTAGTATTTAAAATAAATTCATCTATAATTATACGTGTTTGAATTTTAAATAGAGACATAATTACATTAGAAATTAAAAATTTACATTGTAAACGGATTCAACAGTTGTTGCAAACTCTAATACTATACAATTAAATTTAGAAATTAAATTAAAATCTAAATGAAATTATATTTATTTTCATTTGTTTGATGAAAATGCAAGCAATTATATTTCCGACCAAAACTGCTTGTGTATATTGTCGTTTGTGCTCACACAACAATAACATTTTCAAAACCTCAATAACCACATAGATATAATTTTTTAGGACTTAATAATAATAGTTGTTGATGAAAATTTTCAAATCAACATGACAATAATCAACCATTAAAAGACATAGCAAACAGTTTGTAACTTAAAATTTTTTTTGATATTTAAGTTTAAATCCGTTTAATATACTAGCATGCTACCATCAACAAGAAACTGATTTTCCCAACAAATTTCTTAAAAAAATTACAACATTTTTTTATACAATTTATTATTAAATCTGTTGTCTTTCAATCCTTTTATATGGCTTGTTTGCTGGGTTGTATTACAAATTATATTCAAAATACACATAAATATATTTGTATGTTAATCAAATATGTTTTTGTGTTCAGACAGCAAATGACGACTACATTTAATAATATAACACCATTACCACCACCACAACCCACTTCTTCTTATAGACATAAATTATTCTGTTGGTTGTTAATTTAATTGTGAAATTAAAATTTTTCTTAATCTTATACAATATAATTCATTCGTTCATGTCCATTCATGTTTGTTCTTGTTGTTGTTGCTGTTGTTAAATTTATAACAAGTATTAATTGTAATACTTAATAAAAGTACCTCAGTTACTCTAGTATAAAGTCGTCGTCTTTATTGGATTGTATATCTTTAGGGGTAATTATGTGTTTTAAACACACAAAGTAATCTGATTACAACTAATTACCCACACAGAGTAACAACAAGGCTATTTTATAAATATATTTAGGAGGCTTGGATAATATACATAAGATTTACACCGTTGCCAATTGTTGTTTAGAAATTTTTGAAAAATAAATATGAAATTTTTTATTGTTGTAGAAATAATTATTGGAAATTGGAAATTTCAACAAACAAACTGCGTAAATATTAAATATATATGGAAAATTACAGGATTTTAGCTTCCACCTTTTAGTTGCTAACGTGTTTTTATAATATTGCGTTTATGTGCTATAGTGGTTTATACAGACAGACATTCAGAATTGTCAAAAATCTAATAATGTTTTAGAATATGTAATAATGGATAATATTTGTGGAAAATTTCAAGTCGTTAGCTCTTTCCATTCAAACAATATTGTGATTTAAACGGACAGGCGGATGGACAGACGGATGGACAGACGGATAGACAGACAGACGGACAGACAGAAGAATGGAAAGACGGACAGATAGACGGACGGACGGATGTAAAGAAGACAGACATATAGAAGGAGAGACGTACATGGCTAGATCGTTTAAGAATCTAATAATGCCCCAAAAAAGGCAATTTTCTACTCTTTAGACAAATTATGATGGGTATTTAAGACAGATCTAAAAATAAAATTGTTAATTTCTTAAAAATCAAAAATTTTATATAGAAATGGTGTAGATCAAATGTCATTCTTCTTTTCCTTCTTCATATCTAAAACTGTTTGCAGTAACCTTCGTAAATAAATCTATTTATATATTGTATTAAGAGAATAGTATACTCTTGCCACCAGGAAGTTTTTGTAGGCTTAAAGGATATTTTGCATACAAGAGGATTGATTATTCCTTAGAAAATTCTAATATATGTATGTGTGTGTTTGTTAAATCCACTCTTCTCCTATACTATAAAATTCTAATTTTGTATTTATTGTCTGTGTATGTTATAAAATAAAATTTATAGATTTTATTTGAAACTGTTGGCTCATAATATTTCAACTCAATTACATTTAATGTGATTTTTTATGGGAGTTTGTGTACATAGTTTAATTAGTTAATTATATTTTTTATTGAATTGAAAACTTTTAGGGGTTTGTTGTAAAATAATTAGATATTAAAGGTTATTTAAGAAATGCAAGTAAAAAAATTGCACTTTAATTTGTAATATAAATGTTGTGGTTAATGTGGTTTAGGAAAATATCTTGTTTTTACATTTAAGAGTTCCCTTTTTTTTTGAGGTAGAATTAATTAAGAAAGTGTTATATATAGAATTTAAGCAAATTTAATTTAATTAAGTTTCTTTTTCAGCTAAGTTATAACATTTTTTTAAATTGTATGAGATTTATAATCCAAGCCTCTATTTATTTCTTAATATAGTGGTTAGTAAAATTATGAGAACTTTTAAATAATATAAAAAATTCCATAATAATATCATCTTTTGACAGCTATTGGAATTTTTGTTTGTCTGGTTATATTTACAAACATACATACCTACATATGTTACTGTTTTACGTAGTGGACTAACGTCATAAAATTCTAAAATAGTTTTAGATTTTGTAGTGACAGCTATTGTTTAATTTATTTTTGGTATTAAAAAAAACTAAAAGGATATAACTGAAAATAAAACTCTTTTTTGTGTCATTTAAATTAAATTTTTATAAAAAATATAGTGATTTTGTTTTTTGTTAATTAGCAAAAATATTTGATATATCAGAAAAAAATTTAATATTTAGACTAAAATATGGGTTAGCCTATAGACTAGAATTAACTATATACTAGGCTAGAGAAACTATAACAAAACTATATTCTATAGACCAGACTATATATAAAAATATATACTAGACTTCAGACTATTGACATGACTAGACTATAGAGTAGACTATTGACAAGGCAAGATTATAATATAGATTAGACTATAGACTAGACTGTAGACAAGAGTATAGACTAGACTATAGACTCAACTATAGACTAGCCTATAGACTCAACTATCGTCTACACTATAGACTAGAATATAGACTAGACTATAGACTATGCTATAGACTAGACTATAGACTAGCCTATAGACTCAACTATAGTCTACACTATAGACTAGACTATAGACTCAACTATAGTCTACACTATAGACTAGACTATAGACTAGACTATAGACTAGACTATAGACTAGACTATAGACTAGACTATAGACTAGACTATAGACTAGACTATAGACTAG